>NC_083651.1:9829385-9999385 GCF_963576545.1 Limanda limanda
TTTGATCCAGGGAGAGACACATATGACATCTGAATTGCAGTGAGCCGGAGGGATGGGAGGATTCCTGGAATGTGTGTGTGTGTATGTATGTGTGTGAGTTCCCGAGCTTGCTACAGCTTTGAAAACTTGACTTAACCCTGCGTTATCCCTGCGAGCTCATAGACACAGAAAAGAGCAGTGAGACAGGCTGGCTCTTTTCTGCACATAAGTTCAAGGTTAACTCTCCCTCTCATCAAGTTTTTAAATGAACCCAAAGGTTAAGTCTCACTCTCATTGATCTTTTTATGTGAAACTAAAGGTGGAGCACATGTTGTCTTTGTGACCTTAATGTTTGTAATTACTGCAAAAACTACATGGAGGCAGTTTATCTTGTTGTTATTTATCATAAACTTGTTTGCAAAGATCTCGGGGGTGAGGCAACATATATAAGAGAGGAAACAATGAATTAGCAGTTGTGTAAGTGTAGAGCTGCACCAGATGGAGAGAGTTAAGCAAAACACAGATGGACAATGAACTGCTTCATCACACCAAAATGTAGGGACCATATTCACTTCTGTTGTGTTTCCTCCACCGAGATGTTGTTAGCCCACGAAGCCCGACTGTAGAATTATCCAGAGAAAACACTGTCACTATCGATATCATTATCATCTCATTTCTATTAGTGATTGTGTATTATTTACTTATTATCTTACTACAGTCAGTTAAGCAGGAATTAAGGGAAACTCAAGATCTGAGAATAGGGACATGTAACTGCCCTACACTCTCTTTAAACAAACAAAAATGCAATTTATTATAAAAGTTAAGGTGAGATCAAAGACACCAAAAAGGTGGTAAAAGTAGACTTTGGGCCCAGACTTTGAAGTTTACCATCAGGGAAAACTGAGCACTGATAAATGCTTTATTAGTACATTAGAGATAAAAACCTAAATTTTCCATTTCTGCTCTTTTTTGGCCACTTGGGGATGATGGAGACTGGCGTGCAGTTTTAGCATATTTTAAGTTGATTAATAAATTGCATATAAAGACATTCTGCAGTTGCAGGGTAGTTATTATCATCAATGAGAATCATATATGGGTCTACATGATTAATATAAATCCAAGATTCGCTTTCTTTAAGTTCTGTTTTTGGTCTCTTCCAACTCTGGCTCTTTCTAACTCCCTAAATCCGAGGAGAGCTGCAGATTAGCGTGAACTTTACAGGTTCATCACTGATGTCCAAAATTTATAGAGCAATACAATCAGCATATTGCATACTAACATGTTGTTTTTAGACCAATACTATATTGTCAATCTTTTTATTTCGTATATATTTTTAGTTGTACTAAAGTACAACTGTTGTTTTTGTATGTTCTTTATATCATGTTCACTTTCATCTAAACTTTTGTCACAGCTTTCTGTCAGAACACTGGACCTGCTCTGTTCCTCTGCTATGTATTTTTCACTAAACTATTTTGCGTCTTCTTCTATTTTGCAACTGCTCACATGTCTTTCCTCCTCTCTACTTTCACCTTCTGTATCTTTCCTGTTTGATTTGTCCTTTCCCTCACCGACCACATCGCAGTCTGTCCATCCTCATCCTGTCTCACCATCTCTGTCACATCAGGTCTTTTCTACAGTCTCTCAATGTCTCCGTCTGGTTTCTTCACCTGCAACTCTGTCACACGGAGTCCTCTGCTCTTTCTGTCTCTTTTCCTCCTCTGTTTATCTACCCTGTCTTCTCCCCTTTACTCCGCCCTCCGCTCTCCGCCCTCCCTCCTCCACCTCCTCCTCCCTCGTTTCTCTCTCTGTTCCCCTCCATCACCTCCTGGGTAATGACAGGGGGGACAGGTGGAGACCAGACCATCACTACCACCAGTCCGTGTGTGTTTATGTGTGTGTTTGTCCGTGTCATTCATACACACACACACACACACGCACACACAGATGGTGGACAGGGGTCCCTGCCGGCCAGCCTGTCTGTCTGGTGATGGGGTGTTGTTGTTGTTGAGTGCACTCAGCCACACATGATTAGCTACACAAACACATGCACACACACACACACACACACACACACACACACACACACACACTCACACACACACACGCACGCACGCACACACACACACACACACACATTTTCCCTTCTACGTCGCACATATGGGGCTCAGCACCAAAACAAGTCACCTGCTATTCCAGTCACACACACACTGAACAGAATAAGGATCACAGGGCTGGACTGTCATTACTGATTATGCATCATTTCGGTTTTATGTGTCTCTTTTTGCAACATTATCGTTACACGAACACAAAAAAATAATAGTGATGTATTCTTATATGCAACCCTTAGGAAACATCGCGAAATTATGAACACTGTTTCCTAATTTGCCGTTTGATTTATGTTTTGTGCTCTCTAATGAAGCCGCCTTTACCGTGTGGAAATATTTAAACTCATCCTCGCCTCAAGGACTATGAAAGTGTGACTCTGGATGGGGCCTAATCAGATGGATAAAGATAGCCTGTGTAGATCAGTGCGTTTACTTGCACTTAAGCAGATGGTTTGCAGTCGACTTTCTCCTGTAAGCTGATTTCTCAAAGGTCGTGCGGACGAGAAACTCTGTAATCGGGGTAAAAGATTACAGGAACCTGATTTCCCCAGCTAGATTTCTCCTGGAGAACATCGATTGCGCTGCCGTGTAGACTGCCAGCCAGGTTTCTAATCGGCTTTCTACAAGTACACATGCAGGTCACAATATTTTAGGCAGGAAAAGTGACAGTGGATTGGTGATAAAAGAGGTAATAACAAAGTCCAACTAAACCTAAAACTAAAATAAAGTCATATTATTTATACCCAATGCCGTAAATCTGAATTTTGTCCCCAAGGACTTTACACACAACCCTCTATACTTTCTTAGACTCTTTTCCGATAAGGTAAAACTCCATACCAGGGGAAATATTTAAGAAACCTCAGGAAGAGCTAGAAAGATTTACAGCCAAGATGACTACTACAGCACATGCATGTTAACGCGTTATGTGATTACCTGTGTAACCCGGTTTCTCTGAGTAACTTCCTCCATGCAGACGTGTGGCTGCATTTCACCCATAAGCCCTGAGTGAACACAGCAGCATGGGATCGTTCTTTTGTGAGGAAGGAGGTGGATGAGACAGAGGAGGTCATCGGTTTGTTTCCTTCACACAACAGTGGAGAGAAAAAGTGGTTTGACAGGAAGACGAGGGAAACAAATGAGGGGGTAACACTACATGTCTTCTCACCGCTTTGATGACATGCCCCATTGCATTTCTGCAGAGCAATAAAAGTGATGATGTTATCAATGAACAGGTGCAGAGCAAGTGCACGTCATGCAGGGGCATGAGTGAGTTTTTCCCAAAGTGGGGGGTGAAAGTGCAGGTGAGTAAACCAGTGCAGTGCCCATTCTAAACAGTTTGGAATGGTCTGTTTTCTTGGCCTGGGGTGATGCTGGTTACAGCTTTCTCTCTGAAAATGTAAAACTGACCTGCAGTAATTGAGCCGTTGAACCACAGAACCCCGAAGCTGCACAAAGAGCTGTTCACCATTTATTCAAAGTTCAGTGAAGCTCGACCCAAAACACAGAGCCCTAAACTGGAGAATCAGTCTTCGTTGTCGCGAAAGCACTGTTTTCGTGATCAACAACGTTGTTTCGTTGATGAGTCCCAGTCAGAGCACCGGCCGTCTGTTTATTCAATTTGTATTGATATTGAACGTATCGTGGGTTCAAATTGCACCAAATTCAACACTGCACTAAACAACACACATACCAAAGTATGAAGCCGAATATTATAGGTTCTTGAGATATGCAAACTACAGACAGACAAAGAGACTACTGGATTAGTAGACAGGTTAATAGTCATACTACATGAGGATAACAACAGATCAGACTGTTGTTACACTGGGTAGCTTGAATTCTAATTAAGTTTATAAAGAAAAGTCATGCTTTGTCAACTTTTTCTTATAATTTCCCTTCTGAACATCACTTCAGGAACAATTTGAAACAAACCCCACCCGCTCCTTCTCCTCCTCCTCCTCCAGTACTGTTCCTGGAAGACTATTCCTGTGTGTGTGTGTGTGTGTGTGTGTGTGTGTGTGTGTGTGTGTGTGTGTGTGTGTGTGTGTGTGTGTGTGTGTGTGTGTGTGTGTGTGTGTGTGTGTGTGTGTGTGTGTGTGTGTGTGTGTGTGTGTGTTCACCTGGGACTGGCGGAACAACGAAGCCTATTCTTTTGAAGCTAATTAGCCTCATTATACAGTTAGTTAGTTTGATTTCCTGGACATATCCACACTGTTTAATTAGAGGCTGATGTCGGTAAGTGACTGCAAACACCAGGAAATAATTTTTACTCATCGAATTGTCTGATCTGTCTACACTGGTTCAAGGTAGTTTTTTAGAAGAGACTACAGAACAAATAGTTTGCTTCCTAAACGGGAGAAATGATTCATAAAAAATATAAAGAAGTGTTTTTTTGACTTCTTGAATAATTTAAAATATACTCTCAACTATTTATCTGACGTGTGCAGTTGTTGAAGTATATTCAAATTTATAAACAAACTCCATGAACCATCCAACTAAGAGTATAGGCAGATATAAGTGTCTTTTAATGTATTTGTCAACAGTGAAACCTCCTCCTGTGGGAGCCCATTAGTGGAAGCCTCTGTATACTGCATATAAATGCTAAGCAGAGGACCTTAAAATAAAGTGTTACCCAGCAGGGAATTCTAACAGTTTTGGAAAGCACTGACAAATGAGGTCAGGCTGCATACGGAGGCGCCACGTTAAACCATGTCTTCCTGTCATTCTGAAGGGCAGCTACAAAACAACGTATTTTGTCATCCAGTTTGGAGGACGTTTAAATATCTCTTCAGTCGGTGTTGAATTAGGATTTTAGTCAAACATCCAGAAATCCTGAAATGTCTTTGGGCACTACTGCAACAGTATGATGATGGTGTGTTTGTTGGTGTGTGTGTGTGTGTGTGCGCTCCTATCACTCCTCGCCACAGTCCATCAGCAGGAGCTGTCAGATCAGCATCGGGCCTTGCCAGTCAGATTAAGGATGTTACAGCAGCAGCATCCTGTCCAGCAGCCGAGCGACTGCAGATAGTTTACACACACACACACTCTCTCTCTGTTTCTCTGTTTACCTCTCCTCTGTCTCAGCCTCACTCTCTCCGTCTTCTGTGCGTCTGCAGGAACACTGCCGCTCGGTCTGAGGAGGTGAAGCGAGGTGACGGGTGGGGCGACGCCACGGCTTCACCACGGTCCCCAGTGATGCAAAGGTAGAGAAAATGAATACACGACTCAAAAGTGGAGGGAAATCTGAAATGGTTGAGGACAAAAGGTACAAGTGAAAAGTGCATCACGCTGGTTTATGAGCACTCGTAAAGTGAACTACTTACTGGCTCCATCTTCCATCTTAAATTGTTCAAACCAACAGTAAAGTTTCCAAACGTGCCCATTGCCCAATGCATCAGGCTGGATGTTGGGATAATGTGTCTAGAATGACGCACAAGATATTCTAGATGTTTCTATTTGATAGAATGATGTGACCATAAAAACACGGTCATAGGTTTGAACATTTTACAGCTCAGTTTTACCTTCAGTAAAATGTTGCAGCAAACATAAGATATATGACATTGTCTGTGTTTCACTGTTGTAATGATGCCATAAAACGTGCGACCAGGTCATAAACCTACTGAATTTAAACTCAGGTGAGGACAGTTCATCTTTTTTCTAACTGTTTGACAGAAAAAGGTGTGTTTCTTTCAAATGTAAATCTGTTTTCTTCCTCGTTTTGGAAACATTTAACTGCTGTAGTAACATTTATAAAACCAAAAATGTGAGGTTTTTTATTACCCTTCAGTATTTGTGTTCCCAGGTCTCTTTCAAGTTCCATTACATTTTTGATATCTTTAAATATTTTATACTGGAAGTCTCATGAAATGATTCTTTAGATTGTTGGAGCAAAAGTTCAACATTTTGTGAGATATACTCACTTTCTTTCTAGCAAGGTGCTGAGAGAGACTAAAGTTTGATAACTGTCCTACTGGTCTCTAATCAACATGATATAACTTATTTGATCCATAATAAGTATGTGTGGCTGACTGGCTGTGGCTCAGCTGGTATAGTGGGTCATCCACGAACCAGAAAGTCGCCCATTCAATCCCCAGTTCCTCCATTCCCCATGCCGAAGTGTCCTTGGGCAAGACACTCAACCCCAAATTGCCCCTATCGGCTCTCCCAGCACTGTATGATTGTTTATGTGAATGACAAACTGTACTGTAAAGCGATTACGTTATTCACAATGAAGTGAAAGACTTCCATAATAATTGTTCCGCTATGTTGTTAATGTCGAAGTGTGGATACGTCCTTGTATTTATTTTTATGGCACCCTTGAGTAAAACTTATATTGTGATATTAATATCAACATAATAATAAATGGCGTCACATGAGGAGACAGAACTATTTATACCGCAAACCCAAAGCTGAACCTCCCTGTCCTGTGAGTTTGAGACTTCAGTGTGTAACTTAAAACTGTTGTGATTCTTCAAGCTTCACCATGAGAGAACATGATCTTCGTCCCAGTTTGAAAGAGCTGGTAGACGGCAGAAAACTGTGCACAGTTTTACTGAGCCTGAAACGACCCTGTGAAGGTCACTCATCCATGTAAACAATATGGCATCCACGAACAAACGCACACTGACAAAGACACACACAGCGGCGGACAGTGATACGAAGACACACCAGGATATCAGATACGAACATGAATAAATCCATAAACTTGATGTGAAATACGAGTCACAAATATGACCCAAGAGAAACAGTTCATGGTCAAAAACACATTGAAATCTGGAAGAGGTACAGACACACCCACACACACGCACACACACACACACACACACACACACACACACACACACACACACACACACACACACACACACACACTGATTGATACACACAGATACAGAGGGATAGCAAACCAGCTTTTTAACAATGATGAACAACAATACTTTATGTTAATGTTTCTTTTTTCTTAAATGGTGTACTTAAAGTTGTGTGGTTGTATTTACCTGATGAGTAAAAGTCCAGTAAAGACGCCTTCAAGCTCTGGTTTGGTCTCCACCAACTCTAAGGAAAGTTTCATAATATTATAAGAAAAAGTCATAATTTCACGGGAATAAAGTTGTAATTTTCCGTGACTAACAATTTTTTGCAGATAACATGCAGCTCTTCTGATAATCCCCCCTTCTCAAAATCTCAGATTATTTTCTC
Organism: Limanda limanda; assembly: GCF_963576545.1. Taxonomy (NCBI): domain Eukaryota; kingdom Metazoa; phylum Chordata; class Actinopteri; order Pleuronectiformes; family Pleuronectidae; genus Limanda; species Limanda limanda. The sequence goes on from NC_083651.1 coordinate 9,836,666, forward strand.
TTCAACGTGACTGTACTCCATCGTACTCCACTTTCTTCACCAGCTAGCTGGTCACTTTTTGTGCTGGGCGGATAATGTACTGTGGGATATTATGAGCTGAAAAGAGCTGTCTCTTGCTGCTGGAGCTAAAAAAGCTCCAGCAGCTCAATATGGCTGCAGAGCGGGTGTTGATTCTCTTTGGTTCCGTCAGTGTGAGTGAAGCCTTTCACATTGCACACATTTGATTTGTTATTAATCTCTAATTAGAGGAGCTTCAGTTTGTAAAATCAGTGACATGGCCCTTTAATGTTGCTGGCCAGGAAATGTTTTATCTCAGTGAGCGTCCTCATGAGTTTATAAGTACAAATGCATGTGTGCAGGCAGTGAAAGGTATCCCAATCGCCGTCCAGGCTCGTACACCGGCGCCATGAATAATAAATTCACATTTTCATACCACTTCCTCTTTCACTCCCTCCATCCCTCTTTCTCCTCCTCCCTGTGCCATAGTAAAAATAGCATCGTAGACCTGCAAGCTTTCACTCTGGTGTTTATACCATCGTGACCCTCCCCATTGCTCTCTTTCTCCTGACAGTGGGGTTATTGCTCTCATTCATCTCAGCCTCTTCACGCCGTCCTCCACGGGAGCTGGAGAGCAGAAACAAGAGAGGAGGTTGTGGGGCCAGACTGGGAGCAGAAAGAAGGTCCTCCGGTAGCATAGAGATGCTTCATCTCCATATCTTTATTATGTGCCTCGTAAAAATAGCCCTGCTTAGGCCTCCGCCGCCGCCTCCCCTCACCTCCCACTCCTCCTCTGCATGCACTCAGCCTCTGCTCAGGGGAAATGAGGAACCGCTCTACCCAGACATTAAATGTAGAAACTAGGAGGCACAGACAGAAAAAAAATGAGATGCCTGCTCATTCTCTGTGGATGCAAAACAGAAATAAAGTTCCTTGTCAGTGCATGAATATAGTCATCAGGGAAGTATGAACTGGAAAACCAGTAGGAACTGGATTTTTAGTCAATGTGCCCAACTTTCAACAGTAAATTTGATATCATGTGTCATGGAAGTCTGGGGCGGTGTGGCCTAGGGGGTAGAGTGGGCGTTCTCCAACAAGAAGGTTGCCGATTCAATCCCCACTCTTCTCCATCTGCATGCCGAATTGTCCTTTGCAAGATACTGAACCCCTAAATGGCCCCTCATAAATGTTGAGTGTACTAAAAATGTAAGTCGCTTTGGACAAAAGCGTCAGCTAAATGACATGTAATGTAATAATGGTAACTTAAACTGGTTAAAAAATGTAAGTCAACTAAACTAAACCCCTTCCCCAAACAGGAACTGTCCAACCATAGTTTAACAACCATTGCTAGGCTTGGCAGGTTTACTAAGTCATGCCTTTCCAAAAGCAAAATGAGAGCAAAAGTATAAGGAATTCATTATACTCTGTGTATGTCTGCTCTAATGAAAGCTCACAGTAGCATGCCTGTTTACCTCTACAGCTTCGCGGCTATGAACCATTGTAATGAGGCCTCTGGTATTACGCTAGCACACTAAGCTCAGCCTTGGCTCGTTGGTGGGAACAGTAAAACAGTCCGAACCAACTCTGAAGTATAGAATAGGGAACTTTATTGCAGAACTACGCAAAACATGCTCAGCGGCTGTGCCTCAGTGCTCACAGTGGCCATAAAACAGGTTTCTAACGTAGATGGAGGTGTCTTGTTTCTGTGCCTCAACACACCAGCAATGGCTTCATCTTCCCCGTCACTTATAATATCCATAAGGTTACCTTTTTAAAGTGTCAGGCTTGGCTCGTAACACTTTCCATGTCGGAGAGTTGGCATATTATATGTCAGGGGGGCTGACTGTGGCGATTATAGGTACACTAGCTATGATAACAGTGCTTACCACGCAAGCTTACTACGTAGACTGTGCTTCACTTGGGCCTCCAAGAGTGAGTATGCTCCTGAAATAAGTTAAAAAAAACACTTTTACCCAGAAAAATATCTCACACAGTCTCAGACACTGAAAGAGCAGCAACACGATGGATCCATTTGAGCACTTTACATGGCAGCTGTCTGAATTGTACACTAGGTTAATTCATTCAGATGTACACAGAGACTGTACATAAAAACTGACAGACTCCAGATCCGGAAAATGAAGCCAATGCGGAAGTGCCTGAAATCTGTATTCTCTCAAATGACCAGCAGAGGCCGACTCCACTGGTTGCAAAAGGAGGTTTCTATAGAAGTCTGAGAAAATTGTCCTACTTGATATATAGCTTTAGAAAACATTCTCCTCAGGACTCAGTTGCTAGTTTGAAGGCTTCTTCAATACATTATTATCTTAATTTTTTGATTTAGAAAATGATGGTCCACTTTCAAGTCAAATCGATAATAAAATATGTGATTTACAAATAGTGCAATCCAATGTACACAGTTCACAGGTGTAAGTGGGCATGTAGTGTCCCTGAGCTCTCAGTCGTCTCGTCCCAAGATGTTGGCACCCTTTAAATATCTATCTGATGTTCCTTATTATCACTTTATCTATACTTACTTATGATCTGACATTATAACTGATGGGCTATTTAGACAGTGAATGGGATGTAACAGCTTTTACACACCAGGGAACATCTAGTTAGTGAACTCTGACAGGACATTTTAAAGGGAGACAGACAAAGTGGGAAACCATGAGATAAGGACACACTCCATTGATAAAGGACTTGCTTCTTTCTCTGTCTCCTCCTCCACTCTTTTAAAAGGTCACAGTGGGAATAAGGAAAAGATGGATGAAGCAGATGAAACGAGTCTACTGGAACACTGATCCTATTCTCCATACTGAAGAGGCTCCTGCTACGCACGATTTACTCAACACACACACACATCATAAAGTATGACAAAGTAAATGTCAGACTGGGACTTCAGGTATTTGGTATAAGATGAGGGTCTGCCAATATTAAAACCTATGAATCAATTCAGAAATGGAAGACAGCTATTAATTCATTTTGTCCCATTTCAAAGGCTCATTTAAATGCAGCTGACCCATGTGTCCTTCCATTCCTGAGAAACAAAGGACCAAACCTGTGGATCCCTCTTTGGCCAACCTATCCCAGGATTCATTGCACACCAGTGCGGAAGCCAACAAGCTAGCTATCAGGGTGGCCGAGCTGCAGTTAGTGCAGCTACACAAAGTAGCGAACGATCTGTAGGAGCAGAACAAAGTGGTGAAGCAAATAGAAATCTTCTGTAGACCAGAATGTCTCATTATGGTTCAGCCTTCAAGGTCTACTCGGTTTATGAAGGCTTGGCCTTCTGAAGGATGTGGCCGTTGAGTTGGGACACAGTCACAGAGAGAGAAATGATCATTTATGGGCCAGAGACCCATAAATTATCATGATGTTTTCAAGGTGACAAACGTTTTTCAGATGATGTGCAGTGTTTTAGGTATTTGTTACTGTTCAAGAAGCAAACCCGTTCACTCCTTGGTTTACGTCCTCATCTAGGTACATTTTCATGATTTATTTAATTATTTAGTGATATTTTATCGACTGTTTTTGGTTTTGTTTGGTCCTCATTTAGAATCTGTGGGACTATCACAACCCTAATGGACTAATTGCACTAACCTATGACTTTCCATCATTTTTGTCCAGTACTGTTTGTTTCAACACTACAACAGCAAGGAATGTCACAGACAGAGCACGACAAGGACAAGTAATATTATTCATAGCTGTGACATCAATTTCATCAGCCTCTCATGTCCATAAGTGTCTGCAGACAACAAGCAAGCTTTAAGGCTGTCACTTAACACATAATTTACTCACCTTACTCTAATTCAAATGCTGTCCATATCGTATAATCCTGAACCAAACAGTGTTGTACAGTCTGTTCTTATTCTGCCTCCACTTCTCACTGTTTAACAAATTAACCAGTGATCTTAGATTTGTTGGCACTTATGGACTATAAGGCAGATTAATCTTTAAGAGGCAGCAACCAGGTTTAACTGAATCTACAACTTTTCCATATATGTCGCTGAATGCAAAATGCTTCCACATCTTAGTTTTCAGACAACTTTTCATCTGTCCCGCATTACTCATTGGTTTATGTCCTTATCTGTCAATGAAGAGAGCAACAGTAGTCTAGTTTATTGCTAGGGCAATGGGGTAAACCATACATCAGATTGACATTGCATTTTATGAACACAACACTGTCTGGTGTCTGTACGTGAGGAATGTATTTTCCAGATTCAAGCTAGAAAATTATCATATTGCAGTTTCATTCTAGATCCATTATTTTTAGTCTGGGTGATAACTGGTCTAATATGAAGAAAAACCCAAAAGGCGGATTTGAGATATAGTGACATATAGGTCACAGTGACATTGACCTTTAACCATTGACGACCTAAATCCAGTCAGTTAATCGAAGAGTCTAAGTGAACATTTGTGCAAAAATTGAAAGATTTATCTCATGGGATTCATAACAAGTTCATGGTGCAAAAAAAGGTCACGTAACCTTTACCTTTAACCACCAAATTGTAATTAGTTCATCCTTGAGTCTAACTGAACATTTATACTAAATTTGAAGAAAGTCCCCCAAGGTGTTCTTGAGATTTCATGTTCACAGGAATGGGACAGACAGATGGACAACCTGAAGACATTCCTCCGGCCACTGGCTGTCACTGAGGCAGAAGAATACGTGAAACATCAAATAATGTACTGTAACATGTTCTGTATGTGTCGGTGCTGCAGTTTGTGTCTTCTTTGAATATATGACTGATTCAACACTCTGGACAAACATATATGGATTTGAGTTGATGACATTTGTGTGATGCTGATCCTTGCTTTGCAAATGCAGATAATTAATATCACAAGACCTTTTAATGAGATTCCTTGAAAATCTCTTGTCATCTTTTTCACGTTGTTTTGCCGTGTTTGCTGACAAAACACAATGAAATATTGATCCTAAAGATGTTTCAGACATGAGGCTGGGCAGTGTTTGATCAGTCGGCTTATCGTTTATTTTGTTTCGTTCCTTGAGGTTTATTTGTCAGGACCCTTGAATTAAAACCCTGTCAGTGTTATCCAGGGATACACATGACAAACTGTGACCAGTTGACTGGTTTCATTGTTGTTGAATGAAAATGGAAGCTGTGGTTTAGGTGGTTCCTCTATTTATTCCTCTGTGAGAATATCAACAATTTTAATTTCATCCTTTTTTTCCTCAGATTTTTGAGAGGGTACGAAAGAGTACCAGAAAAAAAGAACGACAGTCTGATTCAAATTTAGGCAAGTTACTGTACTGGTGCATTCCCAGCATATGTGACTACACAGAAAGTGTGAAGCAGCAAACAGACATATTGTGAGGAGTCGACATCTGTGGCATCGTTTGAAAGGCCAGCGACACACAGTCTGTAACACTCTGCACTGAAGCATGCTGATACAAGCGTTGCGAAGGAATCAAAGCGCTGTTTTCTCATCCTTTGTGAATATGAATCATATCACAGATATACTGTCACACCTTCTCTTTGACCATTTACCATGGCAGGCTTTTTCCTTTTTTCAAATTACCCCCCGGACATCCTGGCGTCTCCAAAGCTTTTCAAAGAGCCTTTAGTTTGGCATTTGATTCCCTGCCCTCCTTCTCTTTCTCTTTCATGCAGAGCACCTTGGCCGCTGATGGGGAGCGCTGGAGTCCACGTTCATTCAATGTGCAGAGACATGACGTGAAGAGAGGAGAGGAGATAAAACAGACTGGATAAAATAAGGACATGAAAAGAGAGGAGACAATGGAAAAGGAAAGGATATAGAGAAGGAGAGGAGATGAAAAGAAAAAAAACGAGGTGAGGAAATGAAAGGGGTAAGAGGAGGAGATGGGTGAGAGAAAGGAGGAGAAGAAAACGAGGAGAAAAAATTGGAATGAAATTAATGAAAAAAAGACTTGCATCAAAAAAGGGGAGAGGATATGAAAGTAGAGGAGAGGAGTGAATAGAGGAAGACGGAAGGAGAGGACAGACGGAGAATGAGAAGCCAGTCGTCCTTTACCCAGGGGGGGAGGCACAGCGTGGGGCGGGGGTGGGGGGTGAACGGGGGAGGTAGGCTTCTCATCCTTCTCTCCTCCAACTGAGCCTCCTTTCTCAAGGTCAATCACGCACACAGACACACACATGCACACAAACATACACACACATGCAGGCAGGTTGGCAGACATGGCACACACACACACACACACACACATGCATGCACTCACGCACACATTTTAGTCGAGCTCAAGTAGAAAAGACGCCTTCTGCCTGCTTTTCTCTCTCTGACTCTCTGTACCAACCAGCCAAGTCTCAGTCAACCATCTGGAGATAAAAACACTATTCTTCCCACACACACACACACACATACACTGCACACACTGTGTATTTATGATAATAGACCAAATGCCTCTATTGATTCTTTCTCTTTCTGTGTCTGTCTGTGTGTGTGCATGTGGAATCAGTTTTAAGAACCCTTCCCTCTATCATGGAAATTCCCCACATTACACGTTTGGTCAAAAATGTAATACTTCTCCATTTTAATAAGTCATTCACTGTCTCTTACTGAGTCCCAAGAATCTTATTTTCAGAGTAATTTCCACTCAATTTTTATTTTAAGCACATATGTTCATAGCTCTATTAGAAAAATACACCTACGCTCAATTTTAATGGCAATAATAGACATAATTACTCCATCTTCACCAAGTATTAACACCAGTAACTCATTGGATCTGAAAATTGGATCTGGAAAGGAAAAATGCATGTTACAAGAAAACCGCAGTGAAGCATTGCAGTTGGATATAATTGGGATACTTGCCAGAGACACATTTAAAAAAACGAAACTGGCACTCTAAAGAGAACACACACCTGAGCCAAGGCCCAACCGTCCCTTAAACTCGATTAAGCTGCAGCAGATTTAACACACTCATTGATATCAGTTCCCTAAATATGCCTGATTTATTTTTATTGAGACCTTTTACTCATTCCCCAGGAAACAATTAAAATTGCAAAAACGTTACAATCTTACAAGGTTAAAGAAAGTGAAAGTCTTTGGATCAGCACCAAAATTGCATGGGTTCCTTCTTGGCCCATCTCGCAACCCTCCACTAAGTTTTGTCCAAATCCGTTCAGTCAATTTTGTTTAATCCTGCTGACAAACAAACCAATACACAGGGTCGAAAGCAGAGATTACAAACATAATTAATACACGTGCTCGTTGGATGTTAAAATCCTCATTTGGTTCAAAATTTTGAATTTTAATTGGAAGTGTCTAAAAAGTTGGCATAGGAAAGATGTTTAGCATATGGGCAACACTTGGTTTAAGCATTTGTTGCCACAAGACCTCCTGGCACTAAAAAATGGGCGCTGCTCAGACCTAATCCACTTTCAGGTATTTTTAGAGACTGATGACAGTGCTTTCAATCATATGTGCTCAAGCATGTCACAGCAAGGACAGCCACAACAACACATCAACAGTAATCACCTTTAACTTATCATTCTATATCAACCTAGACAACCAATACTTCATGAGAAAAGGACAGTGAAGGATGCTCGTTGGACAAATTAAGACATCCTTGCCCTTTTTAGGGGAAGATGGTGTTTTCAGATGGAGCTTGAAAGCAAAAGTTGGATCAGAAAATGTATCAAGGACGTAAAGAAACAAGGTCATAACACTCCGGCAGAAAATGCATAGAAAGTAATAAAACGATGAAACGAGATTATAGAAAAAAATAAAGGTTATGAATGCAGCACAGCGGAGCAATCAGAGAAACCATGAAGAGGTTTTGTGCATTCCTGGTCTAATACTGCACTCTGCATTAAAGGCACACATACCAATTTGTCATATGGAGTTCAATTTACTTGTCACATGGAGCACTACTATACAGCTGAATGATGCCTTCTGTAGCTCTAGAGGGAGCTTTACAAAGACTGAACAAAAGTACACTGAGATGTAATGAAAGATGCCGACCAGTTGCATTATGGAAAGTGTTTGTGGAGCTTGATCCATGCCAGAGACTAGAAGTTGGGACCTCTTGGCCTTTCCTGCTTGAGCATCGCTAACTCTGCTCAGAGGAAATGTTTTAACCGATGTCTGCTGGTTGGTTGGCTGGTTGGTTGTAGATGTCTGACTGGCTGGTTGGTTGGTTGCTGTTGGCTGTAGTTGGAAGTTTGTTGTAGTTGGCTGAATGGCTGGTTGGTTGTCGTTGGTTGTCGTTGGTTGTAGTTGGTTGGTTGGTTGGTTGGTTGGTTGGTTGGTTGGTTGCCAGCAGGTATATGCAAAAGTTACTGAATTGATTTCCTCAAAACTTAGTAGAAAGGACTTGACATGGTTCCATGAGAGCCCTTGGCCCAATTTTGGCACAGATTTGGAGAAAGGAATTTCTCATCACGATCTTTACTATTGTGAGATAGGGCATTGTTTCTCATTTCAAGGATTTCCCAAGGAAACATTTTTTTTTATCAGGCATAATAAGAGGACTAATATCTATGTGAGTGTGTACAATTGGTGCAGCTTGATTTAATGTAAAGGGACCGTCTGGCTTTGGCGGAGGGATGTGCCAGTTTCTTGTGTATATATTTTTCTCTTATTCATTTCCTATCTGGATATTTTCTGGCTTTGTACTACTACAGTAATCCCACACATAATGTTAATTGAAAAATGTGCATATTTCAAATAACAAAATACCATTTATGCAATTTGAGTTTTTTTCTCTCCTGTAACTGAGTCGTGACTAATGGACGATTACCCTGCAAAACCAGAGAACAGCTGAAAATCAGCAGTCTTGAAACGTCTAAGTGCAGAAAGGGCTTCTCCCCCTTCCTGTAAAATACAAAATATTCCTCCCCTCTCCTCTCTCTGGGTCAAAATTGTCAACCCCTCCCCTGGACCCCCCTCCCCCTGTTTTTTTCTATTCTTTTTATAACTAGCTGCAAAATCACTGCTGTTCATTACCCAGGCAGGGTCAAATCCCCAAACAATGTGTTTGGTGTCACAATAAAAAGGGTGTTTTTTATGGTGTGTTGCAGTAAAATGCTATTAAACAGATAAAACACTGGCAACGAGCATCAGGAGGATTATAAAAGGAATTGCCTTGATAAACTCCACATATCTGCGTGATGACACACCAGCAGCGCTGTCGCCGGGGAGGGGGAGTGGAGGCAGAGACAGGAGGAGCACATGGTCCATGAGTTTGCACAGATTTACAGTGCCACCATCTGGAGAGGTAAAAAAAAAAAACAGCCTCCCTTCCTGGCCTGTGTCGAGCTCTGGTTCTATAAGACAAAAAAAATTTCAATTATAGGGATGATATTCTGAAGCTTATAGGGATGACATTCTGAGGCTTCAAAAGCATAAATACACTTGAAATGTCTTGCTTCCTGAACTGATTTATTTTTCAGTTTAAGTTCCTTCCATATTCTGTCATTTTAGGTTTTGGCATTTTATTTGCATTATATATATTTTTTCTTGTACGGCTTTCTAAAATTCTGCACCACAGAAATGTGTATATTATAACTGTGGTCAAATAGAAAACTAACAGCTAGATTGTACGTACATCTTTAATTATTATCGTTAGTATAAATATGATTTCTTTATCATTTAGTGTTGAATATTGAAGCTAACTTTAATTGAGTATCTTATCCTGACATATATTGGGGCTAAAAATCCTAACAGATGATAAGGTAGCAGAAAACTAGTTTCAATCCCAGGTTACAGGTGCAATTTGGTCAGATAAAGCTCAGTCTCCTCATTATTACAATGATGCATGTCAGAAAAACTGCAAGTGTCTGAGTGAGTTTTATCTGTGTCTTTTATGTACTCCAACAGTCCACAGACATGAAGTAAACAGGAGTCTAACTTGCCCATAGGTGTGAATGTGGGTGTGAATGGTTGTTTGTCTCTACGTTGGCCCTGTGATAGACTGTTGACCTGTCCAGGGTGTCCCCCGCCGCTCGCCCAGTGTCAGCTGTGATTGGCTGCAGCTATCCCCATGACCCTCAAGGGATAAACCATAATGAACGAATAAATGAATGAGTGAATTATTTAAAATGGAAATACCCACTCTGTTGTCTATTGGTCTGTTGCTGCTCTCTGGTGGTGACAGTGAGATAACAGCAGATCTCAATTTATTTTCACTCCTCTGTTATATGTCTTGAAAGCTCACAAGTAAACAAGCGGAGAGATATGAATGGTTTGTGTTAAGATTCTAATGAGTGGAGACACTAACTAAATTCTGTTTGTACTGCTACTGAACCTGATTTTGTGTAGCACCTCTTTTTGTGCTGATCGGTTATTGATAATATAATAAATGTTATTCGTATTAATGATGATGATGATAATTATATGTATTTCTATGTCTTTGTAACTGTTTCTATGTGTATGTTAATTTGTTATATATTTCTATGTTTATTTCACTAAAGAAAACTATTTGATTGAAAAGGAAGGATCTACCCAGTGTTAGTATGGTGTTCCTAATAAAATGCTCCACGACAGTGAACGTATTTTCTTCAGGAGAAAGTAGTTCCAGTTAAAAACCAATTCCCTGCTGTACTCACTATGCCTTCATAATTACATTACATTATTACATTACATGTCATTTAGCTGACGCTTTTGTCCAAAGCGACTTGCATTTTTAGTACACTCAACATTTATGTTTAGGGGTTCAGTATCTTGCCAAGGACACTTCGGCATGCAGATGGGGAAGAGTGGGGATTGAACCAGCAACCTTCTTGTTGGAGAACGCCCACTCTACCCCCTAGGCCACACCGCACCATAACCATATCATAATCATATTCAAATAGAAATAAAATAACTACTAATATTTAAAGATCACTTTTTTAAAGTTTAAGTTACAAAGTGCTTTACAAGGGCAGCAAAATAAAACAGACATTTCATAAAACCATGAGCACAGGAAAAATGAAGGAATCACAAATATTAAAAGACAAAATTCACATTGAAAAGATAAGATTCTTCCAAAGAAGAATTAAAATTCAGGTAATATCAAAAAAAGTATCAGCTTCATATCGGTGAATTTTCAAGTTATAGATACTTATTATTATATATATATATATATATATATATATATATATATATATATATATATATATACACATATGCGTAATTTAATGCATTATAATACCTATATTAACAATAATTATATAACCAAAACAATGATGTGTATCATTGTTTTGGTTATATAATTATTAAACAGATTTTTTTTTGTTTCAGTCCCTCCTCCCTCCTAGAAATTAAATAACTACTAATATTTATAGATCACTTTTTTAAAGTCTATGTTACAAAGTGCTTTACAAGGGCAGCAAAATAAAACAGACATTTTATAAAACCATGAGCACAGGAAAAATGAAGGAATCACATATATTAAAAGACAAAATTCACATTGAAAAGATAAGATTCTTCCAAAAGAGAATTAAAATTCAGGTAAAATCACGAAAGTATCTACTTCATATCAGTGAATTTTCAAGTTATAGATACTAATAATTATTAAATATATATATACATATATGCGTAATTTAATGCAGTCTAATACTTATATTAACAATAATTATATAACAAAAACAATTATAAATATCATTGTTTTTGTTATATAATTATTAAACTGATTTTTTTTTTGTTTCAGTCCCTCCTCCAGTCAGGGAAGGTGTCGTCGTGGTTCGTCTCTTCTCGGCATTTTCCGGCCATCCCCGTTCGCCCTTCGTGTATTTCCGCTCTGCGTCGCCATCTGCTTTCTCGTCCTTCTCCAATCTCCGTGTTGTTGTTCCCGGTGACGCGGCGGAGGTGTAGCCTGACGCGGGCTCTTACGTGTCGGCCAGAATAAAAGTGGAGCTCCGGAGGCCCGGGAGTGACGAGGGGAGTCTGTATCGGTAAGGACGGAGCTGTGTCCGCGGCTCGGGGACTCGGGTCGCGGCCGCAGAGAGGGTCGGTCTGGTCGGGTTCGGCCCGAAGGAAACAAAGAGATCATGGCGCCGCGGCGCGTTAGGAGCGGGATGGAGGGAGGGAGGCTGCGGCTGATCGGGAGGAACACAGCCGATGTGCGGCTTCGACAGAGAAGCAGCGGGGACAGTTAGTGTGGGAAACACGTCACTTACTGGAAGAAGACATGAGCCGTGTTCACACACTCCCCCCGGCGGGAGAGGAGGCAGGGATCCCCGCACTGATTTGGGCTGTTTCCCCCTGAACGGCGCATTCGAACCAGCAGTGGCGACATTTTCACTTCTCTGTGCTCAAGACCCAGTTTGGTGTGTTTTAAAATTATGAATCCACATTTTCCCGTATCTGCTCAGTTGTGATGCTTGTGTGTAATAATGGTGTCGATCGGCTGTCGAAGGCCTCACTGTTGAAAAACATGAACCCGGGCCTGAGAGATTCAAACCTAACACACATCTGCAGTTTGTGGCTGTTCGTTTTATCTGGCGGGATGTGACCGGTGTGTGTGGAGGGGGCGGTGCCCGGCCATGTGTCTCTGCTGTCACACACACACACCCGCACACACACGCATGCATCCGAGTGGTTTTGAAAAGCAGAGGGAGAAATGTGTGAGGCCAATCATGCAGCGCAGGGAAGCTACGCACAGTGTGAGATCACTGAGCTCGTCCCAGATCAACACAGCTCGACCTCTCACCAGGCTGCACTCAGAAACATCACGTAAAACATGCTAGTTAATGACCAGAGCTAAACACGTCGCATTTACTGAAGCAATTCATCAAACTTATTTGAAATATTAAAAAGAATACTTTATGTAAATGAGCAGACAGGTGAAAAAACATCATAATCATCAGCTGATACTGTGTGATTCATAATAGTTTTAGTCAAATATTTACATTTGACCTCTTGATAGAAAGTAACAACTCTTTTTATTGTTCTTTCCTGCAAATAAATGAAATTTGCTATTGATTTCTTTGCGGTCACGGTCGAAGCTAATTGCCGTCGCTTTTCAGTCTGGAGCTAAATTCTCCATATTACATTCCCTGCATGAATTGATGGGCTTCTCTATAATTTTTTTAAAGGTTCACTCTGTCGAATTTATTGACATCTAGTGGTGAAGTTGCATGTTGCAGCTGAATCCCCCTCACCTCACCCTGCCCTTCCGAACATGCAAGAGAACCTGTGGCAGCCCTCAGTTGTGATAAAAACTCAAAAGCTGTTTAGTTTGTCCAGTCTGGGCTACTGTAAAACACCTGGAGAAGACCTGCTCCAGATGTAATTTTTAAGTATTTAAAATAAAGGGCCCATTTTAGGGTAAAGTAAACATCAATTTGTACAATGTCTATGATTACACAATATTATTTTTTTTCCTATAATGTAAAGTGCCTTGAGATAATTTCTGTTATGATTTTGGGCCGTTCAAATAATAGTTTGAGTCCTATTTCTCACACTCAGATCAGTGGGTGCTTTAGAGCTTTTAAAGTGTCTTTTTTTCTCTAGAGTTTAATAAATATTGTCTCAGATTTGTGTGATTCAGAAAAACCTTTGTAATTATGACAATGTGTTCAAGTAAAATTATTCAGCACAGCTTCCACAAAGATTTTCCTAATATGTATAGAGTTGAATCCCCGAAGTACCAATTACATCAGTACACAAGTGTTCACTTCAATATTTTATTAAATGATTTGTTACCAGCTCAGTCTCAGTCAAGTAGTGAGTAATAGTTTGTTTTTGTAATGTTTTAACTAAGAAACCCTTTGACATATTGAGAAATATTGATTCACAATTTCTCAAGTGTGTATTACAGTAAAACCTGAACATCTCAACATTATTCCTGCTAATTAACTCTCAGATGTATTTAGTTGAGAACTGACAGTTAATATTCTCATGACAAGTGACCCTGAAGAGTCTCATGTGTTCAGTATAACTATATCTATAAATTTGTTATGTAACAGTAGGTCGTCCCTCGGGTTGTATTGTGCACATTCACACTACGAAAGCACACTTCCCTGAACTTGTGACATATGAACAGTTAATGATCCTGGTATTATATGTTATAGCTACTTTCCAGATCGGTTTTAACAGCTTCGGTTCACTTCTCCTTCCTCAGCTCAGCCGATGAAGATGGAGTCAGCAGAGGCTCAGCAGGAGATTGCTGTGATTGAGACTGAAAACCAGCACATCACCTCGGCACAGATCGCAACTCTGGCACAGGTAATGTGTCACGTTAATTACCACTGAATCCTGACGGTGCAATTCCAGGCTCAAGCTCTTCAAGTTTGGCTGACTTTGTGTTTTTAAAGTAATCTTCCAGAAAAACATGTTTCCTCAGCAAAGTAGGGTAAACAGTTTTATTATATGTGCTGTTGATGCTCAGGAAGTGCAGCAGTTTAAAAAGACTTTTTTAATGTCACAAAAGTTTTTGAAAGATTTCATGTCAAATTTCACCTGACAGACAGCATAGTCACATCACGTTTGAATTTCAGGTTACCATGGCATCAGGCCACTCCTCTGTAACAGGTCCAACAGTAACGCTGGTCCAGCTTCCCAACGGACAGACTGTCCAGGTCCACGGTGTCATCCAGGCTGCACAACCCTCTGTCATCCAGTCCCCACAGATCCAAACTGTACAGGTAAAACATACACTAAGTGTTTTCATATCCAACCAAGACTGGGAGAACTTGAAGTTCTAAGTTTAGTTTGATGTATTTGTGTCTGGTTTATCTGTTTGTTCCAGATCTCCACTCTAGCAGAAAGTGAGGATTCACAGGAGTCAGTAGACAGTGTGACCGACTCTCAGAAACGCAGGGAGATTCTGTCACGACGCCCCTCCTACAGGTAACCAGTTACTGTTTTATAATTTTTGGGTTAATTCTTTTATTTGCTAAAAGGCAACATGATCAGCCCATCTTGCAGCATGTTTATCAAACTCAAATATCTATTTATTAGGGTTTTTTCAGTGAAAAGCTAGAAAAGTGATACGTTTATGTGTGGGCGTGGAAATTACAAACAGTGATGATAATAATGGAGCTGATGTGTTTCACATGAGGAAGTGGGAAATTTCTCTATGACAACAGCCTCACGTGAATAAATCCCACGGCTGTTTTCACATTAGGAAAATCCTGAATGACCTTTCATCCGACGCGCCGGCTGTCCCTCGTATCGAGGAGGAAAAGGCTGAGGAGGACGCATCCACTATGGCTGCCACCCATGCCATTACAACTGTTACTGTCCCCACACCCATCTACCAGACCAGCACCGGCCAATACAGTAGGTGATAGTTGGTTTGGTGGAGCTATAGCTGAGGCTGCAGGTTGAATGAATTCATCAAGCATTATAGTATTGCTTTCATGTCAAATGCTCAGCGCTGATCAGTTTCAATGCAGTTTCAATTTCAATCAATTAGTTTGAGCAAAATAGCCAACAAAGAATATTTAACAGCCAAAGAGCTCTATATTCATTCAAGAGTTGGTGAAGATCAGGCCAGACAGAAATAAAGAGAGTATTTTCACGGCTCTCAGATGGACAAAAAATGACTCTTGCTAGATTATGATATTGCCCTGTGCTGGATCTGTAAACAGTCAGCTATTTGCCAACATTTTACTACTCTATTATATGACTGCTGTGTTTCAGTTAGTTTGACATGCTTCCCTTAAGACAAAAATAGAAATGTGTCAATGAATCTGGAAAATGTTTCAGCTGTTGTCTGGCTTTGTGTTTCTTTCTTGTGCGGTCTAAGGAACTCAGTACCGTATTCATTTAAGCAGCTATTTGTTTTCTCAACATTAGTCTGTGGAATTTTTTCTTTGGTCAGTAGATCCCAAAAATCAAGGGTTATCACGAAAATATGATGCAATACATTTTGTATGAACAAGGTGTCAGACTTTAAACTAAAAAAATCTAAATCTAAAATCAAAGCAGAGCTGGAGAGCACATCGTTTCCTGGCTGCTCTGTTGCTTGCCGCTTTGACTTCCTGCCCAAAGAAAAAACTTTTCATTAGACTTTATTATAATCTGAATTTAACAAGTTTCTAATTTATCCCCGTCATCTGTCCCTCTCTCTAAATCACACAGTTGCCATCACACAGGGTGGGGCCATCCAGCTGGCTAATAACGGTACAGATGGAGTCCAGGGCATCCAAACTCTGACCATGACCAACGCAGCAGGGGGTGCCCAAGGCGGGGCCACCATCCTCCAGTATGCACAGACCAGTGACGGCCAGCAGATACTGGTTCCCAGTAACCAGGTGATGGTCCAAGGTGAGAGTGTGGATCTATTACCTTTGACCATACCCATTTTGTTTTATCATGCATGGCTTCAGAAAGTATTTGTGTCTAATCAGGGTAATTTGATAGTTTTTGGCTGCAAAGAGAAAATGATTCCGCTGCAGTCAGTAAATAAGCAAATTAAACACTGAGTGGTTTTATCAAGGGGTCAAATTTAACATCCACATACCACCATCTGTACCTTTCAGCTGCGTCTGGTGACGTCCAGGCATATCAGATCCGGGCTGCCCCCACCAGCACCATCGCCCCTGGGGTGGTCATGGCCTCTTCCCCCGCCCTGCCCACCGGCCCTGTGGAGGTCACTCGCAAACGAGAGGTCCGCCTCATGAAAAACAGGTAAGAACTTTTTGTGTTAAAAATGTATCTGCTTCGGAACTTTCTCTGCATCTACAGCTGCTCCTATCTGAAATAGTGACCAAAATAAGCTCTCAATGTAGGATATATGAAACCAGTTTAAAACATGGAAGTCTAGTATTACACTCAGTGAGTATTTTAGTAGGAACACCTGGATATCTATTTATTAATGGAGTTATCCAATACAATATATAAAAGCCTGCAGATCGCTTAAATGTGGTCTCAGTGATAGATCATGGCATGGTTATTGGTACTGCTTTGAGTATTTCTGAAGCCACTGATCTCCTGGGATTTTGAATGGTGCTCCTGTAAGTAGCTTTGTTCTTCAAATGTAACTGTAAACTCTCTTAATCGCTCCAGAACTATAGAAAACAAACAAAACCCAAACTGTCTTATCGTCCCTACAGAGAAGCAGCCCGTGAATGTCGCAGGAAGAAGAAGGAGTATGTAAAATGTCTGGAGAACCGAGTGGCCGTTCTGGAGAACCAAAACAAGACGCTTATTGAAGAACTCAAAGCCCTTAAAGACCTTTACTGCCATAAATCTGAGTAGGTCGTCATCCTGAAAACACCAAACTGGGCCAAGTAGCATTTCAGTTCCTTTCAAATACTTTGACTGTTGGATTCTGCCTGTCTGGCCTTCCAGTTTACACATGGCTGGCTCATACTGACCAAGTTGCCCTAATTTAGTTCTGCTTGTATTATTATTTCTTCAGTAGTTTGTCGGCATAATACAATTAATATAGACAACATTTTGCAGCAAAAACAAACTGAGAATGAACTGTCATCCAGGTTGAACAATGGAATAGTCCAAAGTGCTAAATCAAACTTAGTAACATAATTTACTAGGTATAATCAGCTGCTGACAACAGTTAAGATGCTGCTTCACACAGATTTATCAGTGAGGCTGCATCTCATTGTCGTAGTTTGGCTAATACCCACATAGCTTATCTTAAGATTGAACCTGACCGATGCAGTTTTTTGGGGCTGATGCCGATACCGACATTTTTACCACATTTGAAGACATTCCCTCAGGCTGATCTTAGGATATCATTTCGAAGAAAAACATACTATGTGAGGCCACTGTGACCTTGACCTTTGGATACCAAAATCAAGTGAACTAGTCCTTGAGTCAAAGTGAATGTTTTTGCCTAATGTCAGAGGATTCCTTGATGGCATTCAAGAGATATCACCTTCACAAGGCAAATAAATGTGCTGTGTGAGGTCACTGTGACCTTGGCCTGTGACCTTTGACCACCAAAATCAAATTAGCTCATCCCGGAGTATAAGTAAATATTTGTAGAAAAGTAAATTCGGCCAATTTTTATCAGCCAACCAATGAATCAGTCCTCTAATCCTTGAGCAATAAACCTGCCTCTTCACCAATACAGTCAAGTTCCACCTTTTGTTAATCCCTGGCATCTGTATTCTGTAAATTGTGCAGATGTTGCACTGCATAGTTCTGCATTTTTATTCACATCAGGTAACCGGTAGTATAGTGATGCTTTAGGCTTTCTTAAAAACCAGCATTTTCTTTGGGTTCTTAGCGATACCCAAGCCGCGTTTGAAGCCTATTGGGTGACCAGTTTTCGTAAGACGTTTCTCCATTAATAGTTAGATTATAGTTTAATTGTTGAAAGGATATTAAAAGCTGAGATTTCATTGGCCTAATGTGACTCCAGTAGAGTATTTGTGTCTTATATTGTATGTAAGCAATAATGGCCAATACCTGCTTGAAGCATCACCGCCGCTGCTATGGTTACCTGCAGTTTGATTTTACTCACACTAAGCTGTAGACATGTTTTTTAGATGTTGTGATTTATTATTTTACAGAAACCTGCCAAATATTCATAATATTCAGTGCTGAGTTCAGTTTTAAACAGAATTCCAGCCACAACTACAATCACAAGACGCAGCTTATAAACAAAGTTATAAAAGATTATTTGACTTTGATATAAGGACTGTTTGATACATTTAAATTGTGATTGTTGTGCTTCATGTTAGTGTGTTTAACATATTTAAGTCTCAGTTAGTATAACAGCTATAACTTGTATACCTGACCGCCCAGACAAGCTCAGTCAGTTGCAGTTAAAGGTTTTGAATTAATTGTCTCTACTTGATCCACTTCCTGATCTGAACCAGCCTCTCAACAATGTGGCTGCTTGTTACTTGGACTCTACAGCTAATTTGGCACAAACAAGTAATTTTTTCATTATAACTTTTGAAGATGCTAACAACTGCCGATGGTGAGAGAAGGAACTCAAAGCAGGCAGTGGTGTGTGTTAGAAAAAGGGATGTTTTGAAATTTGACATCACATTTTGGGTTAGGGCTAGGGTGGTCCACAACAGATGGTTGCTGATATTAAAATTAGATTATTAGCAGGCTGAAGCACAGTTTTAAAAGAAAAAACATTATTGTTTTTACAACCCGGGATCTTTTTTCGATTGCTCACCAACTTTCCTGTCAGTTATGGCAGTTTAATCATCCAGAAGGCCGGCAGCACACGCAGCCATTTTATCCAAACAAAATTATTTAGGAGTGAAAGTGAATTTGAATGCTTGTTATTTCAAACATTTGTTGTTTCAGAAAAGCTTTGCAGAACTACTTCCGGGTTTACATTGATTGGCTGTACTAACTGCGTTTCTGCGCACAAGAATTTTCATATAACATGTATTTTTATTTAATTTTAGTAAAAGTAACTGGGGGTTTGTGCATTACTCGCCCTCTGTGTCCCTACACATCAGCAGTTAACTTTTGAGTAAAGTTCTTTCTCTTTACAAATGAGCCTGATGTCTGTAAAATTTGTTTGTCAAAGATCCAGGTTGTACAAAAACGCACAAATCTTAGTAGTAATGTAATTCCAACACCAGGGAAGTAGTTCTAAGAAAATGTCCAGTCAAACATCATGTTGTTGTGTTGCAGTAAATTGTCGGCGTGTTGTCGAAAAAGGATCACCCCCATCAAAGTTATAATTTGTTTGTGTCGTGTGTTAAACGGTGGTAAAATATGGATTGCAACAAGGCGCCATATTTTGAATGTGGTGGACTTCCTCATGAAAAATAGGCTACAGGAGTTTCACACTTATAATCAATCCATTGAAAGGAGATGCTTTAGTGGGACTGTGTGTGTTTTTTGAGGAGATGTATGTACGTATTTGTTTGTTTATTTTTATATTAATGTATATAGTCTCTACAGCATGTGTAGACCTCATGTATTTCTGTTTATTTGATATGAAAAAAAATGTTCTTATGACTTGTATGAAACAACTTTGAATATTTGTAACATATGTCACTGTATAATAGAGGACAATGTATGTGTATGTATATCCACCAGGCCTACCACCATCATGGCAGCTACGTGTATGAAAAAAAGGCCTTTGTTGGACTTGTTGAATATTTTGGAGTGTTGTACTGTTTCTGATCAACAGTGTTTTGTTTGTAGAGTTTGTTGAGAGCACTTGGGGTCCACAACTTTTATCAGCTAAAATATGGACAATTTTCTTTGTTTGAAACCTGCACAGAGGAGCCCCAGTGGCTTCAAACTCAGCCACGCATTTGTTTTTAACTGAAAATGTATTTCTATGTCCTGAGCAGAAACAGCTCCACAAGTTTCCTTTTTTTTATATCTGCTCATTCATCATATGAAAGCACATGTTTTCTTTCCACTGGATCCATTCATATGTTTATTTTTACTGTGCATTAATTTTACTACTTACATGAGATTCTGAAAGTGGTTCCAGTGGTAAGATGGATGTCATTTAACCACTTCTCCACTCCGATAGTTTTTGAATTGAAACTAACCTGAATCAAAGACAAACAAAGATGTCTGATGTTTTGAGGTGACAGATGCCATTTTGTTACGGAAAATCTTAAAGTTTTCCTTTTTCCTCATACGCTCATAGAGTCTTGGTTATGCTTTTAACTTCTATTCCTGGGCGACATTAAAGTTGATTCTTGACATCGAAAACAAGTGGTTTGACCAAGTAAATGTAACTCAAGGTTTTTTTTATAGCTTTTTCTAGAGCTTTCAATTGCATCTTAGCAATTTCAGTTCACTCACTTGTCAATTCATGATAATGAACGGGTGTGGCTTCATATGGATGTGAGTAATAAGTCCTGCCTCTATTCAAAGATGGTCATCTGAAAGCTCCAGACATTATTAAATGGACCTTGAGATAATATTATTATATTTGTTTCAAAACCTGAATTGTCAGCTAAAGGAAATTTAAGGGCACTTTAATTTTCTTTTTTTGTTATGTTTTTTTAATTTCTTTTGTCCTTTTTGTTATTCAGAAATCATCAGTTCATGGTAGCTCTTTTGGTTTTATTTATCAATCATTTGAATCATTTTGATATTGTACAGTAGGTACTTTATGTAGGATTATGAGGATTAAAGGGTTGGCTAAAGAAATCACACAGCACTTAATACTAGCTGTTATTGATGATCTATTGACCCACAACACATTAGCATGTACTGTGGCTGTACGTGTCATCCTTCGTCTATGTAGACTCAACAATATGCAGAGGTAATCTTTTTTAATGCATTTCACTGCATGAAATTAAGTCTGACAAACAACACCCTGGGCCTCACCGATTCTAAAACTTATTTCAGTCGAGAGGAAGCAGCTAATTTGAAACGTGTGCCATTCCAATACCACAGTTACTGAGGTGGTACTCTGAGAAAAAACACCTAATTTTCCACCTGTAATTCACACATCAAGTGCTGGTGCTGAAACAAAATCTACTAGTAATTTTTTCTGTTGATTTGATATAGTTAGCTCAACTTTGTGATGTGATGACACAATATCTTCAATCAAAAACGATCAATGTATTCATTTCTGTGCCAGAATAGTTTATACCCACGGGTCTAAGGTCTATTTGCATGAAAAAAGATTGAAATCATTGTGTGTAAAGTATATATATATTATATATATAGAGAGAGAATTTCTAGAACGCTGATAACATTTTTCTAACTTTTAATGTGACCTGTTTATATATTGCCCCTTTTACAAGTTTAAATTTAAATTCCATGTATTGTATATTATCTTGTAGAGACAAGACAACTCGATGATGCATTACATCCTGTTTGTTTCAACAATGTTACACGATCAACTGAACCAGACCATTAATTGAAATTGCGGTTACTCTGACATTACATCACTCTTTTGTAAACACTTACTATGTCGCAATAAACTGCTCTTGAAGATAGTCATGTGTTTTGTTGTTCATTAATTGTATTTGAAGATTTTATTCATGATAGTACGGTGGATGACCTAAGAAAAATAACTTTTTAAATCTCAAAAAGGTACAATTTCAAAAGTGTTTCCATTTGCTGTGCAATTATTAGGAATTACTGCACTGTTTACACTTTATTATTCTGCTAGGGTTCACCAAATACAGCTCAGGATGTTTCATAGTGCAAGATGTTCATGTTGTTAATGACAGAAAAGGGAGGGCCGCAGTAATAAAATCCAATGGACTTTTGAAGATAAATGTTGGTTCACAGACAGTTCAGTGATGTGTAGAGTGAAAATAACTAAAATCCTATAGTTTAAATACATTTACTAAATAAAAGTACATTTTAAATGTGTTCAATGCGCCTTTCATACTGTGACAAATCCAAATGTCTGCTGTAAAAGTGGCCAATAAATTGAGTACATACCCGTTTGATACAGATAAACATAATCTCGTAAAAAGTGCAGATCAAATTGGATAAGGTACGTTAAAAATTGTTCTTAAAGGTTTAGTGTGTAGGATTTTGTGATATCTAGTGGTGAAGTTGCACATGACCCCTCACCCTGCCCTTCCAAACATGAAAGAAAAACCTGTGGCAGTCATAAGTTGTCATAAAAACTTAAAAGGAGTTTAGTTTGTCCAGTCTGGGCTACTATGACCCTTGGGTAACTGCTTTTCCGTGCAGCATACACGTTTAAATATAAAGGGCTCAAGCTCGGATAAAGAAAACAACAATTCACACAATTTAGATGATTAAACCCCAGTGAAAACAACACTAGGATTATTTTATATTCAATAGATTTATTTTAGCTATATCTTATACATTACAAACAAACGCACAAACAATTTACCCCATTTAATGAATGAAGGGGGATGCTTTGATTGGCAGGTAGATGGGGCAATAGGAAGCCGGCTTCAGTTTTCATTGTGACAAAAGGGTGTGGATGAGTGACGATATAAAAATAGCAGCTTTGTAAATATATTCCGCTGGTTTAAATCGTCTCTGACAGACGGCTCCTTCAGCCAATGAGTGGCTTTGAAGTACCCCGGTATCATTTCTCCAACCAATGGGGTTGAACTGCATCCCTGCCTGGGCGGGACTTAGCGGTATCCAGTGGTCAGCTCCGGGCAACAGATGGCGGCGGCGACGCGGAGGACATCCAGGAGGAGTCCGGGGAAGCTAACGGAGCCGGTGGCCTGATGAAGACCCAGAAGAAGCTTCACACAACCCGAGCTCTTTGAGGATTTCTCACCTACACTCCTGGATCCGCCTCTTTTGTTTGTTCACCCCGGTTCCCCAGTGGAGGCCGCAGAAGCCTCGGGATAAATTTAGCGACCCACCGGGGCCGTGTGCGAGAAGGGCGGCTGTGGATTTGTTTGGAAAGTGTCAAATTAGTGATACTTTGGGATTTTTTCTTGTTTTGAAGTCGCGACGTGTTTTATTCCTAAGAGTCGATTTTGTTTACGAGGACGACAGACGTGGATTTAATGTGGAGAAGAAGAAAGTTAACTAGTTAGCTAGCTTCAATGCTAGCTAGCTTCCTATCAGCGAAACTCTTGCATGTCGAATGAATGAATGAACGAATTGGCGACCGCCTGCATTGAACTAGCCTCTGCTTCTCGTTCTTACTTGAACTTATCGAGTATATCGACGGGAAAACGACACAAACAGGGTGAGCTACAGCCCTCACACCCTCTCATGGACAGGAATGCGATTCCCTGGAGTTGGACAGCGGCGAATTAGCTCCCGGAGATAGCGCAGTGCTAATACCGACCAGAGCCTGGTAATGCCTCTGAGGCTGGGGCCAGCTCGCTTTAGCTAGCTAGCCACACAGATTTGCACTACTACTTGGACTCGGCCGCAGCACAGAGAAGCACACGCCCGGTTCGGGAATGGGGAACACGGTTTCGTGCTGCGTCTCTCCGGAGTCGAGCCCCAAACTCCCGTCGAGGCAGCCGGCGGAGCGTCTGGAGGAGCTGCACACCAGCACCGAGGCGAGCGAGGACAACACGGTGCCCTACCTGCAGCACATCAGCGACCGAGAGGTGCCCGACGGTAGGTGATGAGTGCCCCTATTCACCCCATGATTCACCCCCCCACAGTGTGTGTGTGTGTTGTGTGTTTGTCTATTGGGCGGTGGTGATCCTTCATCCAGTCACTGGGAGAAGAGGGAACATGATATGAACAAGGACCTTTATGGGACTCCCAAACACGCACATCACTAATAAAAGGGATCCACACCATATGTGCAAACACACACCCTCATACTACTGTCACACAAAACTTCATTATAGTGGCCAAAGATTATATCACGATAAGAATCAGTCTGTATCAATAATCATCAGGATGCATATCTCATTAGTTATTAAGCTTGAAGACAGATATTTGCTCCTGAGTGAAGTATGTGGTATTAAACTCTTCTACAAATACTTGATAAACTGCTATATATTTTCAAAGTAAGTGCATGAGGCAGATCCGTTGTGTTTTTACATCCTCACTGTGTCACACAATGCATAAGCAAGATATTGAGCTTGGAAGTTGTCTTACTGCCCAGCCATTTAACAACACACAACTGTTTTCATATTCAGTCTTTCACAGCTGCAAGGACAATGCACACACAAACACACATTAGAAACTCCAGCTTTTGCCAAGTTGCAATGCTTGTTCACTTCCATCCCACTGTCAGCAGAGCACTGAGGATGGTGAGGGCATTCTTGGCATTCTGTAGCTGGGCACTGTATCGTATTGATCACACTGGCTTCATATTACCAAGTCAGACATTAACCATGAAAACACGCCACTCATCTTCTTGGCGCCACATTAACCACTCAGCCATTTGCAATAAAAACAATTCTTGCCGGCTCTTTTAAACCAGCCTCAGTTTCTATTATCACTGCTCATCAGGGGGTGAAATCGTGGAGAAGTAGAAGTAGAGAGGGAAAGAGAAACTTCCTTAACCAAAACAAACAAACTGCATTTGAAATGTGCAGTTTGTTGACATATCTTAATTTCACCATGCCCACTATTAGAGAGTGCAAACAACCTCATGTTTATTTCTAGATGGGGGAGACGTAAAGTAGGATAGGGAAGAGACTTTTAACCAGATCAGAAAGTTTCTTCTTACGAACTTATGGACCTCATCAAAATTGCTTTTTTGGCTTCAACTTCAACCTAATACCACCGTGCGTACTATTACACTACAAGTTTAAATTTCATGCTGTGCTCCAGGGCCCCAGTGTCCTCTCAGCCCCCATGGTGCCACTCCTCATTGACCCCCAAGCATACTGTGCTCATTCCATTCATGTTGTTGTGGACTCTACAGTGTATGAGACCAGCTGTCGGGGGGGCGACGGTCCAAATAAGTCCAGCAGCCCTTTCTTCATTCCTCATGTCACAAATGCTGCCATCACCTAATCCCCTGTCTTTTATGTAATGTGCCGTCTGCGCGGATTTGGATGAGAAACAATTCTCCAAGTCAAGGCTGGCGGATAATCCAGTGTTCTGTTTGTGTTACAGATAGAACTGCAGGGTCAAGCAAAGCAATCAGTAAATTGACTTGATATCCCCAAGTAGTTGTCTTATAGATACCATTCTATTGTGCCCTCTGCAACTAAAACCATTTCAGTTGCTGTTTGAGGAGTTTTACCAGACAGTTTTTTAACACATTTGACACAGGGGAAACCGCATTGTTTACTCCTACTTGCGACTTTTACAGTGCTATGGTCCCTGCTCTTAGTGGCATGTTTGATCTGTGTCTGCTTATAACTTCATCATCTTTCCATGGGCCGTATCAGGTCACAGAGCTAAGAGGGAAGCTGCTCACTCCAAGTCCCACATAAGGTACCTTTGTTGGCGTATTATAATGCACTGACATTAACTTTGTTTTATAGAGTTGGCATTGGAGTCGAACCCTTCAGACCACGCCAGAGCGAGCACCATCTTCCTTAGCAAGTCTCAGACAGACGGTGAGCAATCTGAACATGACACTGTCTCAGCAGTGATTCACATAAACTGTCTTCCTTAAGAATTAGTGTGTTAGCAAGAAGAGCAAATGCACACATCTGCAACCCATGATGTATGATCAAATATGACGTAATCCTGTACTGCATGTTTTACTATTTGTGCAATTCTATTATTTTTTAATCCGTGGCTCTATTTTATTCTTGTTACTAATGCAGGCTGTAGTAATGTTCATGACTTGCTTCACTGTGGAGCTTTATGAGGTTGGGAGTGTATCACACACCCATTGAAGCCACAAGCATCTCTAACAGTCATGTCAATAATTAATTAAACAGGTCCTTTTTCCTCATAGACTGGACTTCATCCTGACGTCTTTTATAAGTAACCAGTTGTATAAAAAAACGAATTTTACTGAACATTTCTCTTCCTTTACAGTACGTGACAAGAGGAAAAGCAACCATATAAATCATATCAGTCATGTAAGTGTCAAAATCTTGATGTTGATCATAAATCTGATTGTTGATGATTATATCTATACTATCTCAAATGACCAGAACGTGAGTTTACGCTGTAGATTAGCCAATTGAGGTTTATGATGGCAGTTTTTATGAATGAATGAAACAATATGAATGAAAAGAATGAATGAAACAATAGATAGTGGATACTTTTTGCCTATGTGTGTTTCAAGTTTCAGAATAAACTTCCATAGATCATATTGAGGTCGTTCCAAATGGTTTAAATTTATTAAACAATTGTACACCTCACAGCAATAATCTTATCAATGGCAAAACTGAAAACTAAATATTTGTCTTTTCTGTCTTTTTACCAAAGGATGTGGTTGTTTTGTGGGTTTATCTGCATATACTCACACATGCCACATCTGCTTTATTGAATTCTCAAATATATCTTCTGTTTAAAACTGGATGGCTTTTTGCAGGCATATCTTCAGATATGTGTGCAGCTATTCAGACACCTGAAACCAGTCCAAAGAAATGTAGCAATCAAAATAATTCCTGTCCCAAGTTGTTGATTGTGCAATATCTATGTCTCCAGATATCTCCTGGTCTATTGTCAAAGAAATACAGCTCCTGCTCCACAATTTTCATTGACGACAGCACCGTCAGCCAGCCAAACCTTAAAAGCACAATCAAATGGTGAGAGAATTACACACACACACACACACACACGCATAAAGCTGTGGTCTAAAAGTCACTAAGTTCACATGAGAAAATCCTGTTGCATCACAGTGTGGTAATCCTAAAGTATTACTTAGTGGATGCGTGACTAAAACAGATGTTCTTAAGCCTAATTTAGGAAATTATTATAGAGAATCTGGATAATCACATTTAATCAGGATTATCTCGGAGTGGTTTCTTTGCTGAATGTGTGAAAGTTTTGTTACCCCATAAGCTTTGACACACACAAGTACACTATTCTCTCGCTGAGATGGTTTTTATTGAAGCTATAAAACATTTTCCTCTTTTTACTCCCTGTCTCCAGTGTCACATTAGCAACATACTACCACATCAAAAACAGGTGAGTTCACATCCTTAATATCATATTTGTTACATAATTTGTGTCCATTGATGTTGCTAAAACTGTTATGCATTACAATTGTCTTAACAGATGTATGGTTTGTTGTTTAGGGACTCACACAGGTCATTGGATATCTTTGATGAGAAGTTGCACCCCTTATCAGTGAGTATGTTGAAGAAGTTACCACAAACACACACGTTTGCTGCTCATCATCAGAGCAGAAAGTCAGTCACTCCAGTCGTCTTGATTCACCAAGTCATTTGTGTGTTACTTTGCCGATCCGTCCAACCAGAATCAGCAAGTTTAAGAAAAACTCAAGATGCGGTTGCAGTTTACTTCATCCATCTGACGCCACAATCATAGATATGATGGAATAATGACTGGATGAATCTCCATCGCAACCATGAGGCTTTTAGACTCCTTCAATCCTACTTTCTTCCCTCAGACATGTCTGTATTTTACCGTTCTTTACAGAGAGAACCAGTGCCAGACGACTACGCACATGTTGACCCTGAACACAAACTGATCTACCGCTTTGTCCGAACGCTCTTCAGTGCTGCACAGCTCACGGCAGAATGTGCTATCGTCACTCTGGTAAGTGGTCATAAATTAGCTGAAAAGCAGTTTATTGGTACAAACCTTTTAACAATGGTCTTGTCTGAAATGTATTTGATATTAATGTTACCCTGAAATTAAGTTATATATTATGGGAATTTATTAAAGTGCACAGCAATGGTTCTAACACGTGTATGCATGTGATGTTGGATTTACCGGTCAGCAGAGGGCAGTAAAGTCATGCCCCAAAAAACGGATACGTGACAGATTAGTGTCTGTTTGATAATTAAATATCAATCTGTCTATTTAAGAGTGACATGTCCAAAATATTATCTGTTTTTTGGATACTGCTTAATATTGGTTATTATCTGTATATATATTTAATGTGGAAGGAATCACATTCGGTGTGTTTGTTACACCTCAAGGATACACACCATGTATGTACAAGGCATCCTTTTTTAATTTAAAGTTCAATTGCTTAATACTGTTACATGTTGAGGCTGCAATACTGTTACATGTATGTGTTTTCTAATAATCACGTGTTGTGTGTTTGGCATTTTTTCAATGTTCTTCTTCCACAAGGTGTACTTAGAGCGGCTGCTGACCTACGCTGAGCTGGATATCTGCCCCGCCAACTGGAAGCGAATCATCCTGGGAGCCATCTTGTTGGCCTCCAAAGTCTGGGATGACCAGGCTGTGTGGAATGTCGACTACTGCCAGATCCTTAAAGACATCACTGTGGAGGACATGTGAGTTGTTGTTTTGAGTTTGGGTTGTAGCTGGTTGTTACAAGATTAGCTTTAAACTAGCATCGGGAGAGCAGGAGAGAAGTTCTTCCCGCAGATTCTCACACAACGAAAGGTTCTGACTTCATCGTTCCAAAGGAAGAGATCCCCAATTTCTCCATGAAGATACAAATGAATTCAGCAGGTTTTTTCTAAAGATTGGTTTTATGTGTGAGTGATTAGAAAACATCAGAGGAGCAGAATCTCGTGTTGATCGGCGCGGATTAATGCACCTCAGTGCAGAAGTGCTGCTAAGGGGGGCCAGGCGGTGGCACCTTGATGCATTAAAGGCTGTAATCGGAGTCTGTCCTTTTAAGTCTTGGGTGCAGCACACAAGTGCAAACGGAATGAATTTCAAATCAGTGTCGAGAGAACGGCCACTTTCCTAGACCCACTGCTGTAGTCTCTTTGTTATTTATGGAAAACCTTATTTTGTAAATAACAACACACAAGTAATAACAGAAACAATCTATTATACTTTTAAAGCACTCTCCAAAAAAAGAGTTAATATTTGTGTGACTGCTTATTTGATGAAAAAGCAGCCATGTGCAATAAAATATAAAAACTTTTGCTTTCGACACACCATATGGTAAAGAATCAAAACGTCTCCCACAGCAATTCGTATCAAAATTGGGAACACACAGAAATCTTCACTTGTTCCACCTTTACTGGGAACATGTTGGGATCCACCAGTGAGAGGATGTGGTTAGGAAACATCATTGAGACTCCTTTACTGACACCACAACCCAGATCCCTTTTGTAGTGATAGGATAGACATGGTTAAGCTTTGTATTTTGTTGGGCTTGTTGGTCGCTGTGAGTTTTTGGAGTTATTTTAGGTGTATATAAAACAAGCGGATTCCTAACAAATAAAACAGAACTCTGAGACTGCATCTTCGTCCCTAATAGAAGAAACATAACAACAAAGATGCACTTGAAGCAGACAGGGAAAGAGAAGTGCTGGAACAGATGGAAGCTGCAGCATCTTTTCTGTCACTTGGTATATAATCCTGTGAAGAGGCCAGGGGCTGCACTTGGAGCAGGCAGGCTTTATTTCCTACAATTGCTCTTCCTCTGTGTGTGTGTGTGTGGTTGTATATAAAAGAGGTTGGAAGTGCCTCCTTGTTGTTTTGTGATTTGGAAAGGTGCGTGCACTGCCTGCATGTGTGTGTTCTCTGTCCGAGAGCCCCCATCTCTCTCTCTCTCTCTCTCTCTCTCTCTCTCTCTCTCTCTCTCTCTCTCTCTCTCTCTCTCTCTCTCTCTCTCTCTCTCTCTCTCTCTCTCTCTCTCTCTCTCTCTCTCTCTCTCTCTCTCTCTCTCTCTCTCTCTCTCTCTCTCTCTCTCTCTCTCTCTCTCTCTCTCACTGTGACTCTCTCTGTCCTCTCATACCGCATCATGTCTGACCTACACTCTCTCTTTCTCTGCTCTGTTTGCATCGCTGCCATTGAAGTGTCTTTGTGAGGCTTGCTCGGGTCTGGATGAAGGGAGGGATGGGAGGAAGAGTAGAAAGAGAGACAGAGAGAGAAATGGAGGGGAGGGTCTCAAGTGCTCTCACTCCTTGTACATAATGGCCCAGGCTCTCGCCCACTCCATTAGTTGCCCTGGGAGACCAGACATCACACACACACTCCCGCTCGCTCACACACACCACCTTTGCTGACCAACAAAGCATCCCGGATGCTGTCTCCTTGGCGACCATCTCCCTCCGCTCTTCTCATTGCTATGATGATGATGAGGAGGAGAATGTTGGTGCTTGTAGTCAGGAAAAGACGAGTTGTGATACTCCCGCAGGAGGTTTGCAGAGACATGTCTGATTACCTGCAAGGTTCAATGTGTGTGTGAGAACTTAGTCAAATAAAATAGAAGTTTGTAAGGAGATACGTTTTCTGTCCCAGTTTTACAGTACGACCGTTTCTTCACTAAAATCGTATCTTTTCTGCTGCTCAGATCAACAAGGACCAAACCACTAAACAAAAATACAATATACAAATAGTTGTCTTCTATTGTCCTCAGTCTACATCTGTATTCTGGTTGATCGAAATCCAAACACAAATCCACTTCCCCCCTTTTTTCCACTTTTTCTGACATGATGCCGTTTTGATCTATTAAGATTCACCAGGATCTCATGAGATTTTATATGTAATTTCCTTTGTGATCATCGATTATGATTGTAGTTTTGAGTATTGATCTTATTTACAGTGTCTTTTTCTGGATACCAACATTATCTTGTCGGTAGATCTTGTTGAGCTGGTCATTTCAAGAGTAGCTCACAAGCCTATTAAGTGTGGGCACCCTTGCTCTAGTTATTGTGTATATTTATGTTGAATGTTTACCTAATCCATTATGTATCTGTTAACACTGCCCTTAAGTCTCTTACATATTTATATTGGGCGTCTTCTGTCCTCTGTTGTATTTTCAGCTTCATAGTTAAGAGTGATCAGAAAGTCTTTGCTCTTTGTCTTGGTCTGTATTTAACCCTCCGTTGTCTTTTCCCAGGAATGAGATGGAGCGTCACTTCCTCGAGCTTCTCCAGTTCAATATCAACGTGCCAGCCAGTGTCTATGCCAAGTACTACTTTGATCTGCGCTCGCTGGCTGATGATAACAACCTCAACTTCCCTCTGGAGCCGCTCAACAACAAGCGTGCCCAGAAACTAGAGGTGAGCTGCTCTCCTCAGACCTTGACCGGTAACTTCTGGTCTTTAAGGTTGTCTAACTATGATTTATTTGTAATATTTAACTTGCTGCACAACTTAATGTTCTGCCTCTGACCTCGGGCTACTTCACACTACTATGTTCTATTTGTAAAATCCGGCGCTGTTGTTGCATTTATGTCTGCCCTTGAAGCTTGACACACAAGTCTTTGAGCGCTTAAAAGGGAAAACTTGATTACCAGCAGTGGATGCAAAGGAAACAAAATTTTCTTTAATTTTCTAGGAGAATTTACCGATTACCTTGTTTTCTGTGTTTTTCTGCCCAGGCCATTTCAAGACTATGTGAGGACAAGTACAAAGACATGAGCCGAGCGGTAATAAAACGATCCTTCAGCGCTGACAACCTGATAGTTACACAACGCTCCAACGCTGTGCTGTCATAGGCCAACATGGCTGCCTCATGAGGTTGACGCAGCCACACCAGGCAGTATTCAGGCTTACCATGCTACAGTGTGACCTGACTCGGCAGTATTTTACATCACAGCTGTAGAGCTGCATGATTGTGAATCCCTAAAACTATTGTTTTTACAATTTTTTATTTATTTATTTCTCAACTGGCCCTGATTTCCATGATGACGTGTATTAGAACTGGACCTGGGGCAGGCGATCACTGAGGAGTAGTCTTGGGAATTGTCATTAAGATTTAATCCTTGCAAAAATATTTCAACATAGCCATAAAGATTAGATTGGTGTTAAACAATATTTTTTATGATTCTCAAAATCCCATTCAAATAAAAAATTAAAACCAATGTTGTACAAGTCAGTCTAAACACGCTCTGACTCTTAACTATCTGTAGCAGTTAAGAGAGTTAGTTTGTTCTGTTATTGGACAACAAAGACACGCGGTTATTTTGAGGTCAGTTTATTCCTGTTTTTTTTGGGGAATTGTTGACGAGAAAAGAAACCATTCAACATCACCAAAATAAATATTTTAATAGGCACAACAAATTCACAATACTAGGGCTGGGCGATACGGCCCAAAACTATTATCTAGATTATCTAGAAAACATTTAGATATAAATAATTATCACAATAAATGTCACATTATTATTTTGTGTAAAATGAGACTGAGTGGAGGTTGTGGTTTTAAACTCTTCTTTCTGAGCAAAGAATTATAAACACTTGATAAATCTGAGGTAGAACATTAAAATACAATTAAGTAGTATACCTCCCTGCATAAGCAATATATTCGACTTTGGTTATATTTATATTCATGATAATTGTATTGTTATGATTATTGTAGTTATATCGCCCAGCCCTAAAAATGTTCCTCCTTGTAAATTAGAATTCAAACCAAAAGAAATTGAGAGTGTAAATCAAACGTGTTTACTGTTGATACCAGTGGTGTTGCATCCTGTCTGAGTAAATTATCTACCTATTTGGATTTAGCATAGAGCATGTCTCAAATGAGAAGTATTAAAGTATAAATATTCTACAGCAGCTGTCTGAAGTCAGCACAGCTTCAGTCGGCTGCCGTGCGTGTGTGTGTCAGGGTGTCAGGTGCCAATCTGGGATCAGCTTCACTTTGGAGATAAACTCTACATGTGGTCAAACTGGACACACTTTACAGATTCTGAATCAGTTCTGCTACAGACTGGCTCTATGTAGCATCTTAAAAATAATGTAGGGTGGGTCCACACGGTCCAGGCTCAGTATTGTGCCCCTCAAATCCTGCCTCCGTCTCAAGGAGGCGCTCTACAGATCACCAAGCCCTGTGCTTGTCCCAGACCCTGACCAGAGCTTATGAACAAACTACATAGATGAGGGGGGGGAAAGAGACTGATGGACACCCCCCTCCGTTTTGCTTACTATGTAGGCCACTAGCTGTGAAATTTGTCTTGTTTTTAATTGAAAAGAAAAACATTTGCAGATGGAGTATTTTAAATAAACACTAATCATGTAACAAAGATGTGTTGTATTCATTGCAAACTGTTGTGTTTTGTGTACGACGTGTCCCAGCTGCAGCAGCCTCACCTGGAACAAAGACCACTGACACCCTAAGGTCAAAATAAAGGGCACTCTGAGTCAAACCTTCACCAGCAGTCGCCTTAAATTCAATCACGCTGCACCAAATATCACACAGATATCAGTCCCCTAAATGTGACTGATTTCCAAATGTTAAAGAAAGTCCTTACTACTCACTATTAATACCTTTGGGAGTGATTGACTGCCATGTTGCATTGGATTCTGGTCTATGAGGCGACAATCAGAGAGATTTTAAGATGGAGGACGATGGTACGAGCCGGCGACTTCTAGTGTGATCTCACCTTCTGACCATATGTGGAGAATACCAGTTGAATTAAATGTTTCCATGGATATTAAACTTTTGAGTCAAGTTACATTCGACAAATACAATTTTAAAATATATATATATGTTCTGTTTTCTTCTAATTGTTTTTTAAGCATAAATTAAAATAGATGTTGACCAACTGCTGCACACATCTTATTCTTCAGCAGCTGAGAGAAAAACTGCTCTGTGCCCTTCGGTGAAAACAAAACTCATTTTATTTGGCACATAAAGACACACACGTTTATGAGACATAAACTAGAGATCAACTCACTTTAATTCCACAATATGAATCAAAACCTACAACATTTTAAAATCTTTTTGAGTTTATCTCGGTGTGAAAAACAGATTTACACTTCAACAAACAAACCTAAATGTCAGTTTTTACCGACATTTGTCATCAAACATCATCACTCACCCAATCGCATTCACTCAAATCAGACTAATAAATTAGACATATTTCCTAACACGTGGACACAGTAGTTAACACAACTGGCCAACAGCACTGACGTCACAACACATCACCGCAGGAGGAAGGAGGCAGGAAACAAACTGATGATTCAATAAACTTTAAAAACACCTAAGTTTAATTAGTTATTTTTTAGTTGTTTTATCAATAAATTCTGTTTGTAATGTTGTGACTGTTTATACTGATCTCTGTGGGACAGCTTCACTTTCTGTAGTTTCTTCCAGTTGCAGGTTGATTTGTTTCAGTTCACTCACAAAACGTGACCTCTGACCTCTGACAAGACGTGAGGCTCCTTCACATTATACGACAGCATACAGCTTTGTTCGAAACTGATAAGAGCTTTGCTGGCTTATAAAAGTCTCCATAAATTAAAATTAACGTTTTATATTTTAATACTGCCAGTTGAGATAAATTAGAAACCATCCTCTGATGACTGATGATTATTTGTCAATGTAAGTGCTTTTTTATGCTCTGATTCGTGAGAAAATAAGGACATTCAGGGTGAACTCATATTTTAGGATATTGTAGTTAGATTTTTCTTCCATAAACTCTAAGTGATTATCATTTTTGTTTTGGGAATTACCAGACAACGTATTTCAGCACAGTTTCCAACCAAATACAGAATAATTTAAACTGGTTTTAAGTATAATTATCCTGATTAGAAATATCTATATAAGGTGGAAATATTGTTTAGGTCTCATCAGTATTACATAATATAATGACATGTATTATATGTAACAGAGAAGATGGGTATATTTATTATTACCTAATTAATTAGCTTAATTTCTTTGGTCTATAATGTTTTAGAAAACGATGACAATGCCTGTCATACTTTTCCACATCCCAAATTGATGTTTTCAAATTGCTTTTTCAGAACAAAAAACATTAAAATTCTTTTACAATGTTTTGAATCTAATGCAAAATCTAACTGAAACTTATAGAGAAATAAATGTTTTAAATTGTCGATTATCGAACACGTCTGTGGTTAAGTTATCTTTTCGTTGCGTTATTGTGTCAAAAATCTTACAGAGTGTGAATGTTTCGTCTGTTCAGAGTCTGTGACATGAAATCATTAGAAAAATATAGCAACGGTTCTCAAGATGAAGTCCAGGGACCTGGAGGAGGACGCTGAGGGCATCAGACAATCCACAGCAGAAGAGTTAAAACAGAGATTATTTAAAAAATGTTGATTATGTCTAAGAAAGTTTATCAAATGGTAGATTTTGTTGCCTCCCTATATTTATATTTCATACTTGAGGATCCCTGGTCATGTATTTCTAGTGGTGTCCATGTTTGAGTCCCTGGTTTGATCAGTTCCTCTGTTAACCAGCAGGCGGGGCTAAAGGCCAAGGACAGTTTCACCCTGTTCGTTTACATGTAATTGACAAAACTAATTCACTCTTCAGGAACTGGAGTCGTCCATTAAAACGACTGAATTAGTCAAGTGACTCTAAAGTCTGAGAAAAATGTTTTCATTTTGTAATGGTACAAAAACACTCAACGTCAAACTCAAACACTGATATGTACAAATTTATACACACTTCAAATCAGAGGAAATTCGTTTCCCTGGTGTCTCACTCTTGACTGTGGCAGTGACATTGGTTGTTAACTAACTAATCATCACACTATACAACTAATTTTTTCTTTTTTTACATCAAATGTATACAATATTTACAAATAAATATGTTTTACTCTCTCAGTGCTCAGGATAAACAAACAGGAAGAAGAGCGTTTGATCCTATTGAGGATCCTTGTGTCTCTGACTGAAAAATTAATGATGTTTTCCAGCTCTTTAAAGCAGATCAATTGTTTGATTCAGTTTTTTCAAAACCTTATATTTTTATATATTTTTTTCAAGTTACATTTTTAACTTGTAGGTAACTTGTTTATTTTTTTCGTTTTTTAATTTGAGCTGATAATCAGAGTCACAGTCCTGCAGATGTTTGTCCACATCTCGTTCTGGAGTGTTTGAAATGTGTGTTTCTAAGTGTCCACACAGGAAACTGTTCAGTGTGTATATGAACATAATAATATTAATAATAATAAGTCCATTCAGTTCATATATGAGAGGGAGCAGCTTTGTGATACATCCCTGATGTCAGCCCAGTTCCAGTGTGTCCAGTTAAAGCAGTACTGGCCTCACTGTACATGGAGGGGGGAGCCGTGGCCTTCTGCAGCCAGCAGGGGCAGCATCGAGCCACAAACCTCCTCCAGGACTCCAGGGTTTTGCCTGACCAAATCCACACTCCTGAGGTGATGCCCACCACCAAGCACATGAAGTACTTGAGCATGAAGACGGCGTAGTCCGGCCCAAGGCCCGAGCGCTGGCGCTCAGTCGGGCAGGAGCAGGCCAAGGCTCGCTCCCAGCCGGGCCTGTAGTGCTGCTCGTAGACCAGGCAGGCCACCACGATGGTGGCAGGGACGGTGTAGAGCACCGTGAAGAGCCCAATGCGGATCATCAGCCGCTCCAGTTTGTCCGTCTTGGTGCCACCTTGCTTGATGATGCTTCTGATGCGGAAGAGAGAAACAAAACCTGCGAGCAGGAACAGAGAACCAGTGAAGAGGTAAACCACCAGAGGAGCAAGTACGAATCCCCTGAGGTTCTCCAGACTCTGGTTCCCCACGTAGCAGATCCCAGCCACAGGGTCCCCATCCACAGAGCTGAGGGCCAGGACCACGATGGTCTTGACGCTGGGGATGAGCCAAGCGGCGAGGTGGAAGTACTGAGAGTATCCAGCAATGGCCTCGCTGCCCCACTTCATCCCTGCAGCCAGGAACCAGGTGAAGGACAACACCACCCACCAGATGGAACTGGCCATGCCGAAGAAGTACACCAACAAGAAGACCAGGGTGCAGAGAGCCGGGCCTGTGGTGTCGTAGAGGATGTGCAGCTGGTCTCCACCACCACCAGCAGCACCAGTGGAACCACAGGCCACCCGCTCATGACCTGCCACCAGGCGGATGATGTAACCCAAGGAGACGAAGAGGTAGCAGGCAGCCAGGAAGATGATGGGCCTCTCTGGGTACTTGAAGCGCTCCATGTCAATGAGGAAGGTGGCCACAGTGGTCAAGGTGGAGACGAAGCACAGCACCGACCAGAGGCCCACCCAGAAGCTGGTGAAGGCCCGTTCATCCGCCGAGAAGTAGTGCTGGTGGCAGGGCTGGGCACAGTTGGCCAGGGGCCCGGTCTGCACCCGGCCGTACAGGGCGTGGGACTCCCTCTTGATGGGGACCAGGGGGTCTCTGCAGCGGCACTCCCTGTCACACTTAGGGGGGCTCGGGGGTCTGGTCCGGCCTTTAGGGGTGGGCTTGGGGAACGGGGGTGCCAGGGTGGTGGTCTCGCTGCTGTTCTGGTCCATGCACAGGGTCTCGTCCCCCAGCTGAGGGAGTCTCTCGCAGCTCATCCTCTCCGGCCACTCGAAGCCGTACTGGCTCATGAGGGGGGAGCAGCCGCGCTTGGCCCGCTCGCACACCGAGCGGCAGGGGGGCAGCGGCTTGCGGTAGTCCGGCAGGCAGATGGGGGTGTACATGCTGCACAGGAAGAAGAGCAGGTCCGGGGAGCAGTGGATGCGCACCAGGGGCCAGAACTGGTGCACCTCCAGGCCCACCTCCTCCTGGGTGTCGTGGTTGAACTGGTTGGGCATGTAGGTCAGGTTGTAGACGATGCCCTTGCACATGGGCACCGTGATGGGCTCGCAGACCAGGTCCTTGGAGGCGGCGGAGGTGAGACCGAAACCAAGGAGGAAGAGCAGGAGAGAAAACACGAGGGGCACCGGGCTGCGTGGTGGGTCCCTCACCATGAGTGCCATGGGGAAAAACCTCATTCTATTAAACTAGAAATCTAAACTAATTGAGAGGATAAAAGAGTAATAAAAGTGAAGGAAAAGTTGGATTTAACTCATGATTTCATGTCTGAAGCCTGAAAGAAATCCTCGCCCTCATGCGTCTCTGTGATTTGAACGAGTTCCGAGTCTGACGGTGAATCCGCTGAGTCCCTGCAGCTCCACCAGCGAGCTGTCAGTCATTCACCAGAGCTGCAGCAATCATTGTGGAGAAAGTTCATCTCCGCCGGTCACGATCCAATCACTTTAACAACCCTAGGACATTGTCCCCGGGACTGTCTGTCCCCGGCGGCTCCTCCACGCAAGAAAAAGTAGCATCGTGAGACTCAAACAAGGTGAAAATGAGACAAAATGAGTCCAGGAAAGTGTGAGAGACTAGGATATCACAATTAAAATCTTTAGAGAGGGAAATAAAAGTCCATGAACTCAAAAGTCTCCAGTCAGTCCGTCTGGATTCTGGTGCGTAAAGACGCAGCTGGACGCGTCCTCTCCGGGTTTATTCCCTCAGGAACACGGAACAAGGCTGAAAACACATGTTTGTTTTGTTTTCTTCATAAAGTTACAGGTGTGTTTTCTCTGCTGCTACGACAACCCGATGATAATCCACAGTTTCCTTCAGGTGGAGAGAGAATCCGAAGCTCCCGGTGTTTGACAGAGCTGCAGCTTCTCTGAGCCTCAGGACGAAATAAAGTCTGAGTGAAGCTGCAGATTCTCATCACACCGAGGGAGGCGTTCACAGGCAGTGGGAAATAATACAACTCAAACATGACTGAGCGTCAGGATGAATATC
Source organism: Limanda limanda (assembly GCF_963576545.1). Lineage (NCBI taxonomy): Eukaryota > Metazoa > Chordata > Actinopteri > Pleuronectiformes > Pleuronectidae > Limanda > Limanda limanda. Next base: position 9,875,409 of record NC_083651.1, read on the forward strand.
AGGATTGATATTACAGGCCCCCGTTTGATGGAAGAGGGGGATTTAAAATTTAATCAAACTGACAGTTTTGCCATTAAAATTACAATATGATTCGAAAAGATTCAACGCAACTTTATTAATCCTGAAGGCAATTTAGGCTATAAACACAAGATACAGACGTGCGACTTACAAACATCCACTAAACAATAACACAATATAATAATAAACTTTTTTCATTCAGCACTTTCAAAACAGTCACAAGGTGCTTTACAAGTTAAAAATGAAAAAGTGAAGGAAAACAATTAGAAACTATTTAAGAAGTACAAAGATAAACAAGATTAAAATAGATGTTAAGATCAAACAAGAACATAAAGGAGGTGCTCTGTAAATGAGCATTTAACTTTAAAAAGAAAACATCTTAGACATTATGAATATTTAGTCACATACTGTTTTTCACCTGGTTTAATTATTCATTACCAGTCGTAAACTCCTTTGTCAAAGACTATATTAAACCTGTGTCTACTGTAATCTGCTCTATAAAAGGTACAGAAATGCATCAACTACACATTAAATAGCGACCATCTTTATTGTGTCATTCCCCTAAAGGGCGATTAATTACAAAGTAAGGACATTTTAAGCAATTAAAATTGTTGTTTGACCATTTTTACCAATGCAATATTTTCACAGTTACCCAATTATTAAGCTTTTATTAATTGTTGACATTTGTTTCTGTTTATTTTCTGCAAATCAACCTCATGGAGCCAAATAATGTAACTCAGAGTTTCCAAATTGATTTACATTATCAATCAGAATTATGTCCAACTCAGCCTGTCAGCAATAATAACATGTGTGGACATTATATACGATCAGTAATACATCTATAAAATTATATATCATTTGACTTTAGCAAACACTTTTTGTTGTGAAATATCTGAATTTCTATTTTAGTTTAATCTTTTAGAGTTTTTTCTGCAAAACAATGTCCCTAATTCCTTCATCATCAGATTGCACATGATACATTCTCAATATCTTAATATAATCTTAAAAAACTCTTCACGCTAATCTGGACTTGTTAATCATGAATATATTTTTGTGAAAATGTACATTTTCAGGTTATCTTTCCTAGGTGAATCGGCTTATGATTTCAGAGTACGATTGTCACCAACTGCCCATGAACGCAACACTGAGTTGTCTTTATGACTTCCTGCATCAGGAGGTTGGAGTTTACCAGGGGAGCTTGAAGGTATTAGATGATGGATCAGGTCTCTCCACCTACTGACACACACACACACACACACATACACAAGCACACATACATACCAATTAAAACTTGATCATAGTGTCAATATCTACAGTAATAACATATTTACTCATACTCGCATGTTTTATTTCATACCTACATAATTTATTCTTTATCTTATGGATTTTCTGTGATGCTCACTCGTCTCTTCTTCACTACCAACATGTCTCATATAAACATTTTACATTGACTGTCGGTCAGTTCTGTTTTCTTTCTGTTTTCCCTCTAAACTCAAATCACATGTGTCTTTCCGATGAGTACCAGCTAATATTTCATGTCCGGTCATGACACATGTTTAGGGACAGGTATAATGGAAAAATTTATATATGATTCACACACACACACACACACACTGTAATCTCATCAGTTTAACACCTGCACTCAGTGTGTTTGTGGTTGGTTGTGTTAACACTGAAGGTAAATCCAGGACAGATCATCATTAACGGTAAATTATGCTCTGATACATTTAATGCAACATATAAAACATTGTGCATATAAGATTTGTGCAGAACAATTTATTAGAGTTTACAAAGACATTGTCAGCGAGCACATTTCATATAATGACGACTGAGTTGATGCAAGGAAAAACAATTATATTTCAAAAAAACATATTTATGATGTCTGAACACAAGCATGGGCTCAATAGCTGTGGTAAAAAAAAAAAAAAAATACAGTCTGAAGTGTGAATAGTTTTATTTATTTCAATCAGGACACATTTAATCAAACACAGAATGTAAACGAGAGGACAAAAATGATCAGACTTTTCATATCAACCTTCAATATTTCACAGTGTGCAGAGTTACAGACACATCTTATCCAATCATAAAAATAAAAGTATTGTTGTTCAATAACCAGTCGGCTTCAATTGCCAACATGCACCAGTGTGTGTGGAGACAACTTGAATAGAAGTAGAAGGGGAAGTTTGAGGTAACTTCAGAAAACAACTAAATCAAAATCACTGAAGAACTCTGGAGCCCTTATGACTCTGCTTTTGCTCTTTCTGCACACATGGAGTCATTTTCAACATCGGACAAAGGTCACAACGCTCACCGAGGGACAAAGGTCTCATAGGGTGTGTGTGGTTGTGGTGGAGGTGTGTGTCTCTGTGTGTGTGTGGTAGTAGTGCAGGTGTGTGTGTGTTCCCGCTCTTATATCTTAGTGAGAACCATTTTAAGCATAGACCCTAAAGAGTGAGGACATTAAGGTTTTAGAGTTAGGGTTAGAATTAGGTTTGGATGGTTAGTTTAAGGGGCTAGAGAATGCATTATGCCAGTGAGTGTCCTCACTGAGATAGAAGTACTAACGTGCATGTGTGTTTGTGTGTGGGTGGTAGTAAGGAAGGTGTGTGTGTGTGGGTGGTAGTAGGGAAGGTGTGTGTGTGTGTGTGTGCTCAACATATCAGCCAAGACAAGTCACTTGTGGTCTGATTCACCTCCACTCAGGTGACTTTGATAAATGAAAGCAAACAGTGAAGAGTTCATGTGTAAAGCCTGGCTGGCATCAATGTCCTAAGTCCACATACACACAAACACACATAAATATATGTCATTAGTTACAGTGATTTTCCCATGCAGCTGGCCGGCCTGTTTGACTTGGACTTGAGCAAGAATGCACGGAGACGTGACCTGAATCCCTGGCTGATGAGGTAACTACGGGACACACACACACACACAAACACACACTCAAATCTGCACTTCTGTGTTCACTGATTGACATACTGACTTACTCGGTCTGTTACTTTAACCATTGCATGTGAACCTTAGCTCCAACACTTTGGATTTGTCGAATGTCCATTTTAAAAAGACCTGGACAAAAAAGTCTATTAAAGTCTAAGTCTTCACAGAGAGCAACAGCAGCTTTTCAATGTGGAGGTCAGAAATTATGATGTTTGGAAGAAACAAAATGCACAGGACACAAATCCTCCACCTGCAGAAACAATGATCCTAAACAACCTTGTTCACGGTAAATCACAGGTTTGGGTTTTTGTTTTCCCCAGCATGCATTGCTGTTTTAGACATTTCTCTGTTTTACCGTCTGGATTCCACATGCATCCACTCAGATTGCAGTGAGGAGGGGGAACTACACATCAACAGCGTAACTCTGACAACAAAAGCAGGAGAGATGTTTGCTCACGTTGACGAATCACCTCAGTCAAACAAGCCCCGAGTCGCCACATGTTGCTTTTCATGAGCGAGGCGGAGTGGGCGGGTGAAAGAAAACAACCACAAGAGTAATTTGTAAGGAGCGAAACAGTTCTGTAGTGAGGTTACATCATGGGTAATTTAATAACCTGAAGGTGAGTTCACACTGGACACAAAGCAAAGATTACGAGAGTGAATCGAGTCAATAGACAGATTCGTTTTAACATGTTTCATCTCTGCCTCTTCAGTAGTGACATGTAACATACGTGTAACATGTAACATACGTGTAACATATGTGTAACAAACGTCTACTAAACTGAAGAACTTATTTATCAACCATTTACATTTTATGCTACTTAATACTTTCTGGAGGATACACCAAATCCCTTCACCAGATTTCAATAAAAATCTATTCTGCAGGTTTTGCATAATCCTGCTGACAAACGGCAATAAAACGTAACCTCCTAAGTGAAGGTAACACAAAATACATATAGAGAGACTTTATAGGAGATACATCGGAATCAATATGGAAATTACTGACATTCTTTAATTTATATGCAGAAAATTACAGGGATTTTGGTTGGCACCTCATCTGACTTTGTAATTTAGGTTGTTATGTTTTTTCTGGAAGGAATCTGGATTTATGAATTTAGTATTTATAAGTATTGAAAACTTCCCCCCCAAAATGTTATACTGTTTTCTTCTTTTTTTTCCAGCGACTTCAGTGATCCCCTGAGTGAAATCCCGGTGAGGAAGTTGTTTAATGCTTTATGACATTTGATGGAAAAACACATTTTAATGGTTAGTTGAGTAGAAAAACAGTGGATGTACCCTTTAACACTGACAAAAGCACAGGGACAATCTGCTCTGCTCAGACCTGCTGAAAGCTCCGACACGGCCAAACGAGCCCCTGAACAACCAGGTCACTGGGAACACTGGGGCCCAGCCAGCTTTTGTGTAGCAGCTCGCTAAACGTCGGGGCGGAGGGGCACTGTGTGTGTGTGTGTGTGTGTGTGTGTGTGTGTGTGTGTGTGTGTGTGTGTGTGTGTGTGTCTGTGTGTGTCAAAGTCATACACTCTCCTCATGTCGGGAGAGGCCCGGTCCTTCCCTCCTCTGTGACCATTGTCCACCTCCCTCCTCCTCCTCCTCTTTTTCTTCCCTCCGTCCTCTTTTCCTCCTTAAACTGTCTTTTGTTTTCATTTTCATTGGCATTTCTGCTCCGTCGTTGTTCGGGCCTTAAATGAGTCTTGACTGGCCCGCGGGCCACTGGAGAAGCACAAAGGACTCCGTTCTACTCGCTACAGTTGATCCATTGTGGGCGTCCCACAATGCACTAATTGGCGATGACAATTAAGCGCGGTCGACACTCAGCTTCAATTTGCCCAAAGCTCGACATACATCACAGGCAAATGAGTCAGCCTATGAAATTCCTGCTCGCGCAGACAATATGCAGATTCGCTGAGGCAGGTGAACTCGTTTGGAAGTTCTGTCTTGACCTCGAAACCAGCGGTTGAGAAAACAGACTCATCACAAGGTCCATTCAGTGTCTGCTCTGGAGGTTTCGATCATTTCACACAGTCTATATCCAGTTTTCAAGAAAATAATAGAAATTGGTGAGAGAATTGGAAACCAACACTGAAATTCAAGGACAACTGAAAAAACATCTGTTGAGGAACATCATGTCATATGTGGTCTGAGCTCTGTTGAGTAAAATAACTTCTACAATGATGTAATCTATTACATTATAAAAGTCCCAGATTCAGAATCCTTTAGGTGTTCAAGAAGCACTAAACCGGAGTGTTCTAACCATAGTCTATATAACATCTCCACTTCCTGCCACTGAATAAATTTGAAGCCAAACTATCCTCGATTCAGGCGCCGCCATCTTGGATTTTTTATGTCATTCGGAGCCAGAGTCTGCGCAGTGGTGGTCGTGGTGTGAATCTGTGTGTAGCCACTGATGAAGGCCCTTGACCGATCCATAGTCAGTCTCTCAATCATGATGTTTAACCCTGTTTTAATGTCATCAAATAACTAATTAAAACCACACCTATCAGAAAAATTCATACTTAAATGACAGAAAACATCTTTGAGAATGTTGATGTGTACTTTGACTTTTTAGATTGGCCCATGTCCTACCTGCTTACATGGAGGAGGCGGGGTTAAAGACCTATACTGCAGCCAGCCACCAGAGGTTTTGGCTTCACTTTTGAGGAGCAGTCACATCCATCTTTAAATAGAACCAATGGTTTCAAGAGTGGTTTTAAAAGTTAAGCTGAGTGACTTTTTTTATCCAGTTTACCTGTTACCCGTTAACTTAATTTAAAATCAAAACTTTAAATACTTGAAATCCTTAAAAAAGTCACGCATACCTTTGCAGAGGTGCTCATAACAAGATATTGTACATGGCTTGTGTTTCTAGCTTTCGTGTTAGCAACGATGCAAGCAAACATCAGCACTTATTATTTAGCCCGTAACCTTTTAAGTAAAATACACTTGCAAAAAAATTGACAAACAATTCAAAGGTTTCGAACATGTTCACTTTTACGAACTTTGTCTTTATTGGCATCAGTGGCTATAGCAAACAAATTTGAGCAAAACCAGACAAGAGGAAGATTAAATTAAATAATCGACTCCCTGTTCTTGCATAAGAGTTTTTCTGCAATGAAAAGAAACAATGATACAAAAAACAAGAACAATAACTTAAATTGTGCAAAGTAGAGAAGAGGTTCAGTCCAGTTACTCTGCTTAAATACTGTACAATATATTCTTCTCCAAGCATCAAGTAAAAAATACTGCGATGATCATAATGTGCCTGCAACATAAAGAACACTTCTGTCCTATTCTCATGATGAAATGAACATGGAAAAATGAAAACAGCTGCAACATATCATACAAAACAAACTCTATGGATTGTAACTTTCTTCACATTTACAAAACAGAGGGGAATGAAAGAAATAAGAGACTTACAAAAAACTTTAACTTAACACAAACTGGCACGTTCAAGTCGTCTGGATTGACAGACACATACTGCATTCAACAAATAAGATGAATCAATTTAATCCCTTTAAGTTTTAAAAGTGAAGTGAACTGCAGTCGCTACAGAAAGGTGCACTACACAGTTATGTCTGTTTGTGGTCATTTGTACACACAAATTAGTAAATTCCTGCCCTTGTCAGAGTACAACAACAATACTGAAGTATTTGTCCCAAATACCGGAGTCTCTTCATCAGTCAGTAAGAACCGAAGAAGCCTTTTTGATAAGAGGTGAAACCTTCAAGTATCTTAAGCCTCATATCAACTTTTTGGGGGTAACCAGGACTTGTAGGACTAAAAATCTTCAGACAGAAACTTTCTTCTGTTTGGTAAATTTATAATTATCAAATAATACTGGAGATTTTAATTAAGTGTCATTGTGTCCAAAATGTAAACTTGAAAATTAAGTTCAACATAAGTTTGAATCAAAGTGTTTCCACATCATGTAAACATGTAAACTAATTTGGAGGGAAAATCTGAGTATAAAGAGAAATTCTATGAAAGTTTAAAGCTGCTTATCTTTCCTTAAACCTATTTTACAGGAAAACTGTTTTGTTGAAATCTGTTTTGTTTTTAAGACATATTTAGTCCTGCAAACGGAATCAGAGACACTGATGTGGCTGCTTTGTTTTGGAAAGCTTCAGACTTGAGGTTGTTTTTTTTCCAGACTCGCCTGCTTCAGATTGAGTTTATACTGAATGACACAAAACTTTACAGTTTGGGTTTCAAATTTGGCAGAAGCAGGTCTGAGCAGAACTCTAATCTGTGCTCACAAATAAGAAATGAGATTAAAATACATCGAAACCTGTTGGACTCCATATTACACAAATCAAATACAGCAACAAATACAAATAAATAAAAAAAACATATAAAAAATACTTTTTTATGCAGCAGGCAGCAATAACTTAACACTTCACCTGACGTGGCTGCAGGTTTCAAACCAAGGTAAAAACAAATCACATTAAATTCATCAGTGCACGTTTCCTGCCAAATGTTAAACTACAGGGTTATTTAGTTTCAATCTAAAGTTTCCTACATGCTTCATTAACATGAATAACTGTTTGGGTCTGATCAGTGAAATACACGTGTCCTCATAAACCTGTAACTCAGTGCGGTGCTGATTTACTTTTACAACAGCTTATTCACATTAGAAAGTGAACATTTTTATTGCTCAAAAAGACGAGAAAAAAAGAATCAGCCTCAGAGTGAAGTGAAAGAGAAATAATGAACATTGAAATGAAAGAAAACACATTGCAGGAAGAAGAAGCAGCTACATTTCCATCCAGAATATCTTCAAACTCCAAAGCTAAAAATCATGGATATTTTACAAAGCCCGCAATTTAAGATAAAGTTTCTGGTCGATGTTTAGCTGTGAGCAGATTAATGACTTCGGACAAAACATTAGGAAATCACGCAGTGCAATGAAGCTGTAGTACAAAAAGTTTGTAGCTTTCATATTAAGACCGAAGGCTAAAGAATTTTTGATTGGAATTTTTATCTCCTTTTGTTGAAAAGTTTTGGTTGATGCAAAAATCTAACTTTTGCTGGGAACAGAAGTGTGATTTTGAACATGATGATTATCAAAAACAATCGACTGTAATACTTAATAAAGTACATTTTTGTAGTTTACTTTTTGTGTCTTTAAGGAATCTTATCAAAACACCTAAGATCTTTAAAACTTCAGTATGTTATGTCTTAAAATTGGACGGAAATGCAGCTTTTTCAAGAAATCAAGAAAACGTGAACAAGTGTTTCCAGACCTTCACACATATGAAAGCAGTGAGTCAGAAAGGCCATCTAGGTTGCATAGAAATACTAAAAGCTAAAGCTGCTATCAGGTTGGATAGATTCTGCATGAATAAAGCACAACAGGAGGAAGAAGCACAGAGGAAGAGAGGAGGAGGAGAGTCTTCTTAAAATTAAAAATTGCTTTACATTGAACATTTACATAAAGAAACTGGGAAAAATGAGTGAGTTAACAAACGTCCTTCATTGCACATCTACAGGTTAAATAACTGTATCTGATATTAAGTCTGGGGAGAAGAGGATGAGATGTTATGAAAGAGGAAGCGAGAACGATTTCAATACGTCAATCACAGCGATTCAAACGTATTAGTTAAAACATCAAAAACAAAGGTTCTGCTTGAATCCTGAATGATCCCTGATCTGATCAAAGAATCTCCTCAGAGATTTGAACATGAATGCATGAGGTCTATAACTTGTATTATCTTAACTCTGTTTGTTAATTTCATATTGTATCAATTGTATTGAAAAGTGCTATACAAATAAAGTTATTATTATTATGAGAGTGCTCATATTTTTCCTTTTTTACCAACAGCAGCAGCCGTCATTTTGCATTTAGTTCATTACAACAGATTTCAAGTTTAAAAAGTTTGACCACCATCTTTGCAGCATAATGAACTTTCTCACATTTGATTGATATTTTTCCCCAAACTCAAATCTCCTCCAAAATAAGACAAACCCATGGCTTCTTTTGGACTAGAGTTGAATGAGCGGATAAATACAATCTGAGTAAAGTATTTGAGAGTGATTCTGCAACACATAGTCTGACAGGATTTAGTTATAGAAAAGGGGACGATGTCATGATTCTGGCATAATGATCATAGCTGTAGCAGTTATTGTGACTATCAAACAGTTTCCTTAATAAGAAGACAAATCCCTTGGTCTCTAATGGTTAAGAAAACAGTTGAAACCACATTTTTCTAATTGCTTCCTTGTCTCATAACGGTTCACAACTGAAAAATATTAATTTCAATGTAAGAAATATCACAGATTTTACCTGAATTTTGTGCAACTCTACATTAGATAACGCAAATGAATGCACCTGTCTGTGCTCTACAGTTTTTTGAATATTAAGAGGTGGCTAATCAAGCTGTTTTCTAGGATCTACTCATTTAGTTTCTATATTCACAAGTTAAAAATGTGTATTAAAACAGGCTGAATAAAACTAAAAGGGTGTTGTTTTTTTACTTAAATCCCTTTTTTCCCCCTTTTCTTTACTGTGTTTCCTCGCTGAGATGCAGCACAAAACAGGAATTATACACACACAAAAATGTGGGAATATGAACCCACTTGACTTGACTGACACTGCTGAAGAATGTGGGAAGTGTTTTTGAATAAAAAGGCTGGTGAATTTTCTCAATCATCACTTAAATGCAAATCAGTTGTAAATTGTAAATGACAAGACTTGAACAAATGTGAACATTCCCTTTAATTTTTCATTCCATTGTCATTAGTGACAAGAATCTGAGTCCACAACTGCTGCTGTTGCCCTGCAAATATTTTACAGCCACTTTTTAAAGCTACAGTTTTGAAAAAGTTGGACCATCACTTAAATTTGAGCAGGACTGCAACTAATGATTATTTTTCCTTTACAGATTCATCCGTTTTTTTCTTCAAGTAATAATTGAGTCTGTAAACAAAGAAAATCACTTCCTCCCAGAGGTCAAGGAGAGAGACATTTATATTTCTTTTCTTTTCTCTGATCAACAGCCCAAAAGAAAAGGGAGCAAAGCTTCTACACCTGAAGCTGGAACCAGAACATGTTTCACCAGATTCTAAAACTTAAGTGTGACTTTATGAGCAAGTGGAAGATGCTGTTTAGAATAAACCACCAGAATGTTTCAACACTCAGTTTGAGGTTCTCCTGTTTACCTGCTGTGATTTTACACATTTTGAATAAGTGGGTGAGGTGAAGGGACCACAATGGTGGAGGAGGACGTTGACATTTGTGACGATTTTCAACGACAAAACACCAGTAGCTCAGTGTGTGAAGCCTGGTGCAGCAGATCTTCAGTTGGTTATGTCCCTGCTCTTTACAGAGGAGCGAGGCGGGCTCCTCTCAGGTGTGTGTGTTGACAGATAAACACACATGAACACAAACCTGACGATGAAGCAGATTCTCAGAGCTCATCCTCTGACCAAAACTGTCCTGGAAACACACAAACACAGAGACTTTTCCCCGGTGTCATGGCCCAGCAGCGCCCATTGATACCGCTATTGTGTGTGTGTGTGTCTCAGGTGTCTTGGTAAGGCACGTGAAAACACCCGGGGCTGTCGTCATCAGGCGACCAAAAGGAGGACGGCCTCTTGTGGTGCAGCTCTCGCCGAACGCAGCGGGGACACGGCTGAGCTTTCTGTCGACACTCGGTGTGGAAAACGGCACCGCAGCCGTCGCACCTGCAAGAGCACAAGAACACAATCACACAGGTTAGAGAGTCACAAGAACTTGTGTATTTTACACATATATATTGCTTTTATTTGAATTTTTTGTTGCAAACTTATGTAAAGTGTCTTTGACCATTGTTAAAATCCCTATATGAACAGAATAGAAATCATTATTCATATTATTCTCTCAGTTTGTTCATTATGTTTAAAAAATGTTTTTACCTTTGTATTTCTTTATCTTCCATAACTTATTTTAGCCACTGATTTATTTCATTTTAGTCTGTCTTAGTATATATATATTTTTCTTGTTAGATTCTTTTAAACCACACGAAAAAAAAGAAACTGTGTCTTTTGAATTTGCTTCACAGTACAGTCCCCCGGTTGAGTTACCATTACTGAAAGAAACAACAAATATAACACACGACATTACACATTTAATTGCTGTTTTCATTAATCGACTAAAACCACATTTCCTGTTCCGTCTGTGTGTGAATGACTCAATCAACAGAGCTAGACTCAGTGAATCTTTACAGCTCTGTTCCAGTTTGTACAGTAGATTCAGCTGTTATCAGTTAACACTTAACACCTCCTCCACAAGCCATAAAACACAACTCAACAAGGAAGGTGTGTATGTGCGTGTCAACGTTTTCCCTCCACAGCTCAGAGTCTTCTAAGAATCTGTCCTGATCGGCTGTTATCGCTCTGCTCTCTGTCGCTCTGACTATCGGTGGCAAAGACAAAGCTCTGGACTGTGTCATTAAAACAATCCCTCCACCTCCTCGGTGTTCCTAACAAGCAGCAGGCTCAGTCACTCTGCTCACACATGGAACGTGATGCCCTCACCAAACCTTAAAGGGTCAACTCGACAAGATCACTCAAATATCTACTTTCTCACTTCTGTCCACCGTTGTGTCTCCATACAGGGAGTTTTGGTTGAGCGTTAGAAATGTCAGCAACACGCATTTTACTAGTGTGCCGACAGGAAACACAAGCAACTGAGCAGGACATTCTCACATACAGCCCCTCTGGATAATTTCAGGAGAATGTCCGGTCTTTGAGCATAAAACATTTAGTACAATTGATGGAATTATGATTCTGCAACTCTTCTCGCCTCAGGGAAAAATTGAAAGAAAAACAGAAAATCTCCAGCACAATCGGCTTCCTAGTAATAGCATCGGTTGTTACTGACCTCGCTCTCATCTGTTGATAATCCAAAGTAACCATGACAATGTTTGTGAAAAGTACATCTTCATTTCTGAAGATATACTTTTGTTTTTATGCTTTAAATGCCACATATACAATCAAGGCAGAAATCTCGGCGGCAGAAATTTCAAAACCTGGTCGAATAAAACTAAAATGCTCTGCAGGTGTTTATTTTTTATTTAGGTCAACAGAATTGAACTTTGATGAAGTCAGGACCGGGCCAAAACATGTGAACTCCCAAGGTCTCTCCCTTAAATTGGCTCTCGCGAGAAAAAAAGGAAAGACAAGCACAAGCATTCAAGACCTGGGGATGTACCCACAAAAAATATATATATATAACACTCTGGACATGAGAACCAGGAACCAATCTGAATTGAACCTCTAGCTCATTGTTCGTCCTTTCTAATGTCGTATATCAGTTTGAGTCCTCACACCTCTGTGACTTTTTCTACTGCTCCCAAATGGTAGGTTATTACTGTAAGGGAACATTCAGTCACTCTCCAGAGAAAAATAAAAAGTGCATGATGATGAGAGCTTTTTCATACACTCTCAGAAAAAAGAAAGGTTCTTGATACAACTCACTGCCTTTTAGAGAACTTCTCCAAAAGCTTCTGACGGTAGACTAAACATGACGCATATTTAAAAAGGTGGATAAATACACAAACTGACTCAGATTTAGTTTAGACATCACAAACTTCCAAAAAGTGATGTTAAACTTAAGTTAAAAATACTTAAAATTGTAGTGTTGGCTGTGGAATAAAAACCCACTCACAGTACAAAGTGGGTTCATGTTCAGGTTGCACCTTTAAAAGATAAATGATTTCAGTCTTCAGGAAGTGTAGATTTTAGGATCCAAGGCTTAAAAGATGCAACCTCATGTTAAATGACCAATTCAGGCCAACAGAAATCAGGCAAAGGAGACATTCGTCAAGCTTTAGCTTCTTTACATGAATACAATCTTATACATGCTAGTTGGTCCTGTCTATCTTTTTACAAGTCAGATCAGAGAAATCCTAAAATCCTCCAGCCCAGATTACTTTAGATAAATAAATGTCAAAATTGATTGAAATGTGATCGGGGTGTGTGTACCTCTTGGTGGCGCTCTCCTGGAAGGGGTAGATGACCTGTCCGTTTTGGCAGAGCTCGCAGATGAAGCCTTTCTCTCGACACAAACTGCAGCTGAAAACGTGGGAGCTGGCAAACTTGATCACCTTAGACAGGAAGGGAGCCAGTTTTCCATCAATCACCTGCAGGATGAGGAGAGAGGAGGAAACAGGTGAGGGTTTGAGAAGAGGGGAGGCAAAATGACAATGACAACAACAGCATTAGGCTGAAAATGTGAGTCATGCTATTTTCAAATTACATTTAAACATGTAAAATCACATTTTGAAAAATAAAATAAATGTATAATAGTATATCATCTGTATAGAATTGGAAAATACACTTTTGAAACTAGTTATGTAAGAAGATGCATAGACATGGCAAACCAAAACAGGACAGAGAGGACTACCTTGTGGCACACCACTCAATTGTTTAAGTGTAGACACACACGCAGACACACACACTTTGTCTTTTTCACACTCTCAGGCATAACATTGGACTAGGATCGAGCCTGTCGGGCTCAGGTTCGGCTCATTTAGTTCTCTCTCGAGCTCTGTCAGGTTGGAACCTCTGTGAGGTAGCACTCTAACACACACAAAGGTGAAATTGAGGCACTTTGTTACAAGTAAGGGTTAACACACACAGGTCTTTGTATGATTTCAAAGTATTTTTATAATGTGGTATTCCTATAAAGTATTCCGTCTTCCACCACTTAATTTTAAGACCGACTTTAAAATCACCACAAGAAAGTAGTATCCTCTTTGGCTTGGAGGGAAGACCGGAAAACAGGAGGAGAGGAAACTGAGGGAAGGAAGGAGGAAGACAGTAAATGAGGTGAACGCCTTTTAATGGCAACGCTTGGCAAGTTCCTTAAAGAACTGAGTGTAGGGGGTTTTGGCAGCAGGGGGGTAGAGTTGTGTGGTCATGAATAGACAGTAGATGACTCAGAGAAACGAGGAAAAGAAAAGCTGTGCGGAATCTTGCAGAAAGTAAAAACTATATACAGTCACAAAGCTTTGTCGTATGATGTTAATAATTCCATCTTAGCCACAAGCGTAATGGAGGAGTGAAAGTAAGACAGAGAGAGAGAGAACAGTATAGAGTAAGAGAAAGAGTGGTAGAGATACAATATACAAGAGAGGTCTTGAGAGAGAGCGAGAGCCTGTATTCAAGTGGTTCCACCTGGCAGAGCTCTGGACCTCCCAATTATAACCTCCTTCATGCTGTTTGTTAGACGAGGGGAGAAGAGGAGGACATGAGATGGAGAGGAGGAAGGAACCACACACAAACAGAGGAAACACAGCACTGAGGTATTCTGATCCACTTTGCAGAAAATTACACATCAGGGCCAGAGACTGCTGCACTTTACACTGAGATGAAGGGCAGCGGCTGAGGTTTTCACTCACACAACACATTCTGCACAATATATGATGTATCATATCAAATGATCAGCAGCATCAGTAGCAAGCAAATTATGTCAATTTGTCACTTTTCAAGCAAATTTGCCAAATATTACATCATTCAACCTTTGGTCCTTTGTTTTATATGTTAGGAAACAGAATATCTTTGGGTTTTGGCCGAACTAAACAACCAAAATAAAGACTTTCGATTAAAACCATTAAACTTGGTGGAAGGATGGGACACAGGGCAGGTAAGAACCCGTGCAGATCCCAACAAAGGGCCGGATCCAATAATTCACTTTCTTTAGGATTGGTGAAAACACACCCTATCTCACGTCATTTTGTTTTAATATAAATATATATATTTTTTTTTATGTACTATCCACTCCAGCAACACAAGAACACTGGAGGTATGAACACAAGAACCCTACTGAACACTGACACAATTATTGCATTGTGTCGGTGAGGTGTATAAGTGTATAAGCTACTAGATGACCTAAATTTCCCGCGGGATTAAAAAAGTATCCATCTATCTATCTATCTATCTATCTATCTATCTATCTATCTATCTATCTATCTATCTATCTATCTATCTATCTATCTATCTATCTATCTATCTATCTATCTATGTGTTCTACAAAGTGACATTCTGGTATCTGTCTGTCTGTCTGCAGGATTGATCAAAAACTACAAAACCTATTTGGATGAAATTTTGTGGAGCGGTGTGACGTGACCCGAGAAAAAATCCATTAAATGTTGTAGCAAAAAGGGAAAACGGACATACCCAGGATTTGTTTTCTCAGCACTTTCTTCAACATGCTGAGATAGGGTGTTAGCCTTAGCAGAGTGCTTTCTGGGCGATCTTAGTTTTATAGACGGAACAATGAACGGACTCCCTCAGAAAACAATTTATGATGGTTGTTTACTTGAAACGAGTTTAATCACGCGCATTTAAAAAAAAAATGTCTCGACTTATTGTTAACAGTCGCAGGCTTAATAGAAAAAAATCAACTTTAAAAATAAACGGGCTCTGTCCAGCACGGTCCACACCAAACCTACAGAGACTGCTCAGTCCGGTCCAGCCCAGTCCACATGACGAATGGCTCTCCTGATGGAGGCTGACAGCCTCAGTAATTAAGGACCTCTATAATTGGACTGGGCAGAATCAAACGACTGGCAGAACAGCTCTGGTGGCTGACTGGTACTCTTGAGGGACACTGAAAACAACGGAGGGAGACACATAAAGATGGATGGAGGGTGATAGAAGTAAATGGACGGATGAAAAGAGGGAAAAGGTGATATTAGGAAAACAACAAGTAAATCAAATCTAGCTTCTCGAAGGTGCTTGAAACCGGGATGCAATTTATCACAATACACACAGAGTTACTCAAAAACACCTGATAATTAATTTCTCTAAATTCAGAAATCTTTTCCTCTATTTTCCTAAAATGCCCAAACACAATGCTGATTCTGCTGTAAACACGTGCTACAAATATCCAGTGACTATTTAATTAGCTACATTAAAGTAGCACTTGCCAGCAGGGTCACACAGGGACAATCACTCAGACCAGAACTTCAAAGTTCAACCCTTTTTAATTCGTACACTCGCCCATTCAACAAAGACAAGACTGAAGCCAAATATTGAGCGTCTGGGTCAACCAGCAGTCAGACCGCTGGCAGATCTCTCAATGCTCTGATGGGCATTCAAGGTCAACTGGGTCGGACTAACTTCTGTCTCCAGGACACACAGAATTGTTTGCGTGTCATAAATTAGATTTTTTTTCCAGATGATGAAGAATAAAAGATATTTCTGTTGCACAAAATTATATATACTGTCAGACTACAGTCTCTCCCTAACCTTTCCAATTTATTTTTCCTGTGCAGGAAGTAAAAGTAAAATAGCTCTTAGGTCACGAGGAGGTTGCAAGCTGACAGAACTTCTTTTTGATATATCACACATTGAAGAGGTTTTAAAAATGACTGCTCTATGCCGTTCACAACAGTAGAACTGTGCCTTTGGTCTGAGCTACCTACAACATTGAATTATGTCAAGGACAAAAGACAGATAAATATGTTATTGAAGTTTTAAAGGATGTGAAAAAACACAGCAACGACAGACAGGAGTTTAAAGGGTGGAAAAGGACGATGGTCGCAAAGTGATTCTCTAGAAGCCTTCAGGAGAAACTCTTCAGATTCACATCCTTTAACCTCTTTCCCTCCAAATGACACCCACCCACACACACACACCCACCCACCAACACACATCCATCCTCTTAAACTCCTCCCCCTCCAGTTCAGCCTCTTTCTCTGCTCCACATCAAGTCTTTGTGCTCCAAAACCTCCTAATCCCCTAAAACTGCTGTTCAACAGCCGTTCGCCTGCCCTCCTCTCTCTCTTGCTTGCTCTCTCACACACGCGTGCACGGACGCACACACACACTCACACACACACACACACACACTCTTCCACAGCTCCATTGAGAAGCTGGAAAGCCAGCTGGGATTACATGGCTGGAAAGACCAGGGTGAGCTCTGTTTGGATAACACCCTCTCCTCACACACACAGAATACTTGATGTATGTTGGTTGTCAGTGTATCCACAGTGGGCTCTGTCTTATCAGGGGGGTTCCCAAAAACTAACCTTAAAAGTAACCTCCCAGATGAGGATATACGTAAAAGCAGGACATATTTTTACAGGTGATGATATGTCTCTATGACAGGCGATAAATGAGAGGCAAGGATTTTCAAAATGGATGATGTAGCCATATACAGATAACAGCATTTAAACTAATTGACTGGATTTTACACACTGAAGAGCCATACAATTTCCCATGAACACAATGGAACCATGTGTAAGATAAAGAAATGGTACAAGAACGATGCACCGCCATTTGTCTTGTGCCAATGGATCAGTGTCTCCCGAGGACAGGAATCATGACCACACCAATTTTGATTTAGTTTTTAAACTCCCCTATACCAACCTACAGTATATACGTACCTACATACTCTATTTGAACAATTCTTGTAGTTTGTGGTCAACGACAATCTGGAAGTAGCAGCTCAAAAGATTTAATGAACAATGGACCAACAAAGAACTTGTCCCTTGCTACAGTGAGCAGAGAGTTTGTAGTTAAAGTGGTTTTAGCTGATGTTTGGTACAGAAAAAGAGATGCCTGGGCCTTTTTAACAACTTGCTTCACGTCATCTTAATTCTCCAGCATAAAAACCTACACATATGGAGATTATAGGTAGAGAGTGCAGGAATATAAATTGAGATTAGTATTAATTTAGTAGTTTGTTTGTCAGCAGGATAAATCAACAACTACTGAGCTGGTAGGGTTAGGGTTATTTTATCTATTCACTTGATAAAAGAATAGAACCTGAGCAAAGCAAGAATTTATAAGATTTTGGTGCAGAAAAAGGGGCAAATCCATGATAATGTATTTAATCACTTTCTTTAAATTCACTACATTAGGTGGGTTTTTTGGACACTTTCCCTGATTTAACATTGTTAGTTAGGGTGTTTGTCATAATTTTTGTTGATTTCTCAGACAGGTTGAGGCTACTGATATTTGAGTGTGTGCAATTTGTTCCAGATCAAAATAAAAATCTTGATGCAGTGAATTTAACTGTGATTTAATGAGGGGACCGTTGGGCCTTGGTGGAGGTATGAACTCTAGTGTGGGCCATTCCAGTTGTTTTGATAATTCCTTATATTATTAGTGTCACAAAGAATTATCTTTGACTTCATCATAGAAGTCTGTGTTGTGCATGAACTAACATTAAGCTGTACCTGAAATAAAGGCTGTGTGGAGGAACTGGAAATGTTTCTGATAACATTCAGCATTTACTTAAGAGGCCTCTGTGTGTGTGGACAAGTGTGAGTGGAGAGGCATGCCTGGCATAGAGGGGATGCCAGGGTGTCACTGTGGGAAGCCTGTTGCACAAACACAACCACACCATCATTCCAACTACTTTAATCCTCACACAAAACCCGACGAACAATCCTTAAAACCAGTGGAGGAAAAGGGCAGAGTGCCCTTAAACAAACACATATGGTGTCTGCAGAATAAACTGGTTGCTAATAGGGGGGTATGGGTGGAGGCTATTTGTCGGGAGGTGAATAGACTTGCGTGGGCCAGGGTTTAGCCAGGGGAGTTTAGCCTTCACTGACCTCTGGGCCAGAACAAAAAAAGCCATGTTGATTAAGAGCGTCATTTTATTCAGGAGGTGAATCAAAAGAAACAAGCTTGTTAATATGGAAAACCAATTAAGAGGAAGAGTGCTTGAGAATCTCAAAGAGAGAGAGAGAGAGAGATGAGAGGGGCAGAGATGGGGAGGTGAGAGGGGGGAGGAAAAGAGAAGAGGGAGCTGTGCAGACTCTACCAAAGATAACCTATTGTTAAAATACAACTAAATCGCCAGTTTCTGGTTTAATCACAGAGTTTAGCAGGTAAATAGAGAGAGGAACACACACACACTCACTCACACAAAACACATGTATGCCGAGTGTGTGTGTGGGGCCAAGGGGATGTTGGGAAAAATGTAGGGATGTCACGCTTTGTTTTTCTGCCTGTTGATTCTGAATGTGACCAATTAGTGAAGCAGAGAGACACAGATTGTGGGAGTAGGGGGCCGAGGGGGGTTAGGAGGGAGAGGGCGGGGGGGGTTCCAGTCTCTTTCACCGTGAGACTCTGTGGTCGAGCTCCGAGTCAGAGAGGGGTGAAAGAAATGGGCCAGGGTACAACATAATGAACATAATGACAAACAAAGGAACTTTTGAGTCATTTGTAGTCGCTTTTTTTCTCTGACCTGCCCCCACCACCGCACACCACCAAAAATATCAGTTCAATGCTGAAAGGCCAGGGTGCGTCTTTCTTTTTTATGATCTACTATTAAAAAAAAATTCAGATTAATTCAGAGGTGGGAGGTGCAACTGGTGTCAACAGCAGATTCACCAGTAGAAGTGACAGTTTCCCACAGAACTCATTCAATTTATGTCGTGGGGCACGTGCATGCGCATGGCAGCTGAAACTATGAGCTCTGACTGTCTGTGCAGACAGTAAAAACTGTAGCAGGACACATTAGAATATACTGAGCTGCCCCAGTCTAGAACTGAATGGGAAATACTGCTATGTAATTAGAAAATCAGCCAATTTAATATGGGATAATGAGCAATGGGTTGTTTTGATGTTGGAAAATACCCGCAGATATGAATTCTTTCCTCTGAGACAATTGTTTTCCTCGATCAGGGTACTTGGAAGAGCTAATCCTGATTGAATGGGACTATTAGAGGGAATTAGCTGTTCTTATAATCATTATGATATGGACACTTGCCAACAAACACAAGTGAACACATTAAGAATGAAAGAGAATTATGTTATGTTGCACAACAAATCCCACGATAATACTACACGACCAGTCTGTGGGTCTCAGGCCATTTGTTTCTACTGAAGGTGGAAATATTTTTGGAAATCCAATGAAAAATGAAACCAAAAAATTTCAAAAAGGCTCTGTAATTTGAAAAAACCGCTGAGCTGACATTTAATCATTCTCCAAGGTTACTAAACAGAATACAGAACATTTGGTGAAATTTAAGACCAAAATGTAACGTTTTGACACAAAAAATTATGATATGTCAAACACTGTTTTTTATTCAATCAGTGACACTAACATTTACGTTTAAATGAGTTCAAATGTAGCATCAAACTTAAAATGAAAGAGTGTGTGTGTACCTGCTGCAGGTCAGCCATGGAGTACAGGTGAATGTGCTGTAGCAGATATTCTCTGGGAAAGATCCTGTGAAAAGACAAAAGAAACACTATCAATGCATCTTACCCTGAATTCCAGCAGAACCTGCAAAGTGTAGACATACGATCGTGTTTGGGTTTTGCACAGTCACAAAAATATCAAGAAACTGGTGTTAGGTTGATTTTTCTTAAATGTGTCCAGACCAGTTTTTAAATTATAGCCACAGTCTTGAGAACATCTATATGTGGAACAGTGATCGCACAGCGTAGTTAAATATAAACATTGCACTGATTTAATGTTTAACCAGCAGCGTCTCAGTTCATGCTGCTAAACAAAGTAATGATGTTAATCTAGAGTCAGTAACTTTCCATATTCTAACATCAGGTGACAAAACATGGTCAGGAGTGAGAGAGAGTGTGTATGTGTGTGTGTGTATGTGTGCGTTTGTCCTCTCAGACCACTAAGATGGATGGCACCATGTTAATTCCTGTCTAAGCTGTGATGAGTGTCACCAAAACACAAGTATGTGTGTGTGTATGATCCAGACGCCTCATGGTGATAGGCACCACTGATTAAACTACTATGTATGGCACGTTACTAATGGTTACCACATCAGCATTCATAAGACGACGACCACACACACACACACACACACGGACGCACGGCTTCAGTGATCAAACACACTCACATACAGTACACACACAGATGTTTGCTGATGACTGTGTAGTCAGTACCCAGGTGAACACACCCTTGAAGTGTGTGCTGATCACGATAAAAGCACTTGAGCACTAAAACATTTCAGGATTAGATTACAAACAGAAGAAACATGGATCCATGCGTGTGTGGAAATTCACACACAAACCGACAACTCACGATATTTGTATAAGCCATGTTTGTATTTGATTCCATTTTTTTCTTCAGTATTTCAAATGTTCTTTTCACACTAGAAGACACACCTTTCATTAAATATCTGTCATCACTCAGCGGTTATGATTGTTAACTGAAGGAGAGTCTGACCTGATTAAGTGTGTGTGCGAGTGTGTAGAGGAAGGTCATACTAACATGTAACAGTCTAACGCAAATCAAAACTAGATCTCTGCAATGAATCTTATCTGGTTCAGTTTGTGTTGACACGGTCTCATTTAAGTGTCGATACAACTTTATGTAAAGCTAAAGGTTTGTCACTTGTTGTTTACACACAAAGTGGATAAGGATCATGTTTCTGAACCAGAACGTTCTGTTGTTGATTAACCACTAATTTGTGACTGCTGTTACCGCTCATAAACAGTTTGTTTAGATGGATGACAAGACAGCTCCTCAAAAGTGAAGCCAAATCACCTTGATCGCCCCATTGTGGCTGGCTGCAGTAAAGGTCATAAACCCAGCCTCCTCCATGTTAGTTGATAGAACATGGGCCAAACTAAAAAGTCAAAGTACAGGTCAAATAAAAAAATTTCAAAGATGGTTTCTGTAATTTTAGGTGGTTTCTAAACCCACCGATATATGTTTAAGTGTACATTTTACTGATAATGTATTGAAAACTCATGATTAAAAGTCTTCTCTCTCGCTACTGAGCCGACAACACAAGCAGAACCTCACTATGAAACAGTTTTTCTGTCTTCTTTGCAACATGTTATCACAGATGTAAACCTGTGATAGCACAAAGTCATAAACACAGCCTATAGTGTCTCATGGAGTTGGATGTCTGACTGTGTCCGTGGCTCTCTGCTCGTGTGCAACAGACATCTCTCCTCAGATTCTCCTGAAGGAGACTGATGACTAGGGGAAGGTTTTAGCGCCATGGCCCTCATCAATCCTACAGTGTTTGGAAGTGGCGGGGCACTAGCCGGCACTAGCTAATGGGACAGAAGTAAACACAGCACACCACGATGCAGCTCTGCTTTGCTTTGCAACAGGGAACCATTAATATGGTTTTTTAAAGAGTAGATAAAAAAAACTAGTAGTTTCAGTCAGAAGGTAGTAGCCAAGCCTGAGAACAAATATTTTAACAGTGGGACATTTAAACAATTCACAATAACTAAAATAAAGCCTTTACTGTTAAAACATCTCACATTTTTCATAAAAAAATCACGGTTTTATTCTGCTTCTATACATTTTCCAAATCTAGAGCTTAAACTAGCAGCGAGAAAAACTAAGTAAGGGCCTAAAATTTCTCTCAAAATGATTCCTGATTGTTATGTTTATCGTTATGATTTTTGAATTGATACTATCAATTGTATTTAAGTATATATTGTTTGCCTTTATTTGACAGAGACAGTGACAGAGTGGTAGAGAAAAGGGGAATGACACGCAGTAAATTATCTGGCCAGCTGGGAATCGAACCGAGAACCTGCTGTAGACATACACCCATGGAATGCCATCATTTGGCTATCAGGTCCCTCCAATTCAATCAATTTCAACAAAAAGCACAAAAGTCATTGTAATGAATACGTCATTTAACAATGTAGATTAGAAAAAATATTTGAACTTCGAGACTGATGACTTCAACTTAATCTAATTGGGGTTAGGAGTTGGCAAATCCAGAGTCCAGTACATAAAACCAGATAGGAGGTCTGGGTTAGTCAATCAGGCATTATGAGTTTGCTGTTGACAAGAAGCATCTGCTGATGTGAATGGTGCCTTGCAGGAAAACGACTTGATAAGGTTGCTGATGGTTTATATTAAAGAGTTTACACACAAGTTTTGACAATCATCTGTCCAGAGTAAAACTAAGTGGCTATAAATAGAGACAGTTTAGTTTTAACACCAGAGGCTTAAAAAGAATCCCTGGAGCTGGTTAACATGTTTGTTATATATCATGGCTGCAGCGAGGAAGCCACGGAGGAAGCTGCTCTTCTCCAAAACAAACTTTACAAAAAGCACAGTGACTACTGCGAAAATGTTGTGCGGACAGATGAAAGAATATCTTTAAGAGTTTAGCGTGTTTGCTGAGGTGAATGATTCTCTTTTAGACATGCTCCATCAGATCAGAGTGTATAAGTGACCTGGAACGGGGCGAGGAGCATCCATCACAGCTCAGACAAGGCTTTCAGAGTGGGACTCCACTCAGATAAACAGTCACAGCCCCCCCTCCTCCTCCCCAACCATCACACATATGAACACATACACACACACACACACACACACTCACACTCATCTTTTATGTGTGCAGGAATGCATGCAGATACAAGTTATGGCACTATACACACATGCACTCAGACATACACCCACAAACACACATACACAGATCATACGAGGAGACGTTAACAGTCTGTATAATCAACTGTCTGGTCATCAACAGCGGGAATATAGCAAATATTTAAGTTCATCCGTCAGCGTGACTGATGAAACAGGCTGTTCATGTTAAACAGAAAAATAATATCTGATGTCTCCTGTGTGTGTAGAAAATAACCAAGAATTAGCTCAACATCTACTGTCAGTGGTTGATTAAGTTTGTTAAAGTTACATTATTTTGGGCTCTAGGTGTTCCAAAAATATAGACATTTTCAGATACTTCCTAATTGGACACATTTTACACAAATATAACCAACACAGAGAGGATTCTTAATAACGTCATTTTACTTGCACCAACAGAAATGCACCAACCCGCACAACTTCACCGCCAACCTACCGTCGTCGGAGGTCCTCGGCAACGGTTGCCCGGCAGCTGAACAGGTAGGCCCGCAGCGACTGTAGCCGCTGCCGGAGACGTAGCACAGTGCTGAGAGGCTCACAGTGCTCATACAGACAAGGGTTGAGCTGCTGGACGTCAAGCAGAGGCTCCTCATACACAAACTCCAGGAATTCTTTGGCCTGCTTAGAAACCTGAGGAAGAACATCAGAGTCTATATTAGGACGTCTGCACCTAGGAAATCAATAACATTAGAGCAATGAATTGATGTGTTAATTTAATAATCTTTATACATAGATTAAACTATGAAAATAGAATTTGTTAAATAGGGAATGTTTCAGGAGCTGGTTTTGTCCTATTTTCTTCACATTTGGACGATGCCAGGATAGCTGTTTCACAATTTTCTTTATGCTAAGATATATTAACATCTCTTGGTTGTAACGTCAGATTGTGCGTGCTTGGGTGTGTGTGTGTCGGTGTGTGTGTTGTCCCACCTTGTGCTTGCTGGTGTCCCAGTTGCGCAGCAGGCGAGCTGGGATGAGGAAGGAGTTGTCCTGATGGCAGCTCTGGCAGTAGTACCAGCCGCTGTAGCAGCAGACCTTTGCCTTTCCTCTGGACAGGCCGACTGGACGCTGACAACCTGAAGAGAAAAACATCCGGTGAGAGTGTGAGTGTTTGTGTACATATTTATAACAAATTGAAGATACAAGATGATGCTCTGGAGAAGGTCTCTAATCATAATGAAACCAGTTTAGTCCCTTTAAAGGAAGTGAACCTTGGATTCACTAATGCAACAAACTTCCAATTTACAAACGCTACATTTTGTAATGTCTTTTAATGGGTCCCAACCCCAACCGGTTAATCAGCCCTAAAGTGTTGCACAATAGAGTCTTGGTGTCATGCAATCTGCTGGAGTTAAAAGGAACAAAAAGGTTGTGGAGCAAATAACTTGATGTAAATATGTGTCAGTTTATTGCCCCTCACTAAAACCACACTAATCCAGCCGAGTAAACCTGTAGATAATAAACAAGATATGTCTACATTTAAAACCCCAAACTGTCAAATCTATCTTTTACATCTATTTATCATATAGTGAACAATACTAATTTAGAAGACAATAAAAATAAACTAGAGGTGAGGAAAGTTTTATTGTTATTTCAAAACAGTTCACTTTAATTGACTTTGGACTCCTGCAGGTCAGGAGAATGATTGCTCTGTGTTGGAGAAAATGGACGCACTTGAATAACAAGAGGGAGGTGAGGAGAATTCCAAAAGTGTGGGGACGTCATGGTTCAAAGATGGTTTGTGAAACTGTGATATGCTGCTGAATCTCTGTATTATTTGATTAATTGGGTTCTATGTAAAAAATGTCGGTTTCTTGTTTGTTTTTTCTATTTGATGTGTTGTTGTAAATATGTGAAGTAATATTATGTTCCTTTTCTATTGATTGCATGTCCATACTGTTGTCCATTTACAATACAAATCGAATCAAAATAAACAATAAAAAATACACTGGAGGTGAAGAGAAATAATCCTGTTTGATTTAATTCTCCTGGCATCGAAATCTACTTGACAAATTCAATTGAAGTGTGTAGTCTCGGCTCTTCCAGTAGTCACAACAGCAGACTTCAAGACAAAAGTGTTTTGTAGAACTAAAAGACCAACAGCTCCTCTGCTCTATTCATCTTGATCGCTGCCCCATGGTCTGCTTTGTCTGCCAGACCCTTTAAAGTTCATTTTCCCAGTGACAGGTGTCCCTTATCCACACGATCTGGGAGGGAGGACATGGGGCCTGGAGGAAAACAGCAAGTGAAGATAGGTAGAGAAGAGAGACGGGAGACTTTTATCTAGGTTTTCAAAAAACAGACGGAAGGCTAGGGACAACAGAAAAAGAGGAACAGCAAAGGAAGACGGAACGTGTGTCAGCCTGTTTGTGAGTGGTGCCTCAACATAAGAAACAACACGCCCTGAAAAAAGGGGAAACAGAAAAAAGGAGAAGAATGAGACTATCGAGAGATTGGAGAGAAATAATTGAATGAAAGAGAGGAAGCTCAAACAGGGACAGATGAAAGAAAGATTAAACCAAAGTTAGTCCAGGTCCCTTTTCTATCAGATAAGAATCTTAAAAGACAATATAGTCTAAGAAGCACTGAGAGCCTGAATCCTGCTTAATCTGACCAAACGAAAAGGGGGGCGGGGGGGGGGGGGTCACCAGAAAGACTGAATGATGGACTGAACTACATCACTTAAAAATACACATAGAACCATAACAATTCCTAACATTTTGGTCTAATTTTATCCATTTTGACAATCGAGTTTTTATGTGTGTTGTTAACCAATGCAGATCGTGACCATACCATCGCCCTGTTCAACTCGTTGGCTGAGTTATCACAAAACATTTATTTTCAGTCAATAAAACTGCTTACAGACCTGCATTTAACTCAAACAGTTACTTCTGAACTTTTTCCTGTCAGCCCCCTGTTAAAATGTCCGGAATATGTTAGTCCATGTGACAATACAGAGAGAAGATGTGCAGAGAATTTGCCGAAGGTGAGTGGGCTTGTTGATGATGTTTCTAACACGAGATTAACACTTTATTAATCAACTTTCAATTGTCTGATTGATGTTTTGATACTATTTCTCTTTATTGGACTTTGTATTTCACATCTGGTATTAATATGCCTTATTTTAATCATCCAGTGATCCTAGATTCAGAGAAGTCACCGCATTGTATGCCTGACGGACTTCTACAGCGAGCAGGGTGAGGGTCGAGAGACACGTTGACACAACCGAAGGAAACTGTAGACTACTTCTTTGTAGTCCAACAAAGGTCAACATTAATTTTAGTGCAGAAGGTTTCCAGCACTGGAGCTGACTCAGTGACCCCTGTCAGTCATATGACAGTCATCATATCGGTCCCTCTTTGCAAAGCTGCTGTACGGGTTTGACTTATTTTTCCTTTGCCAAGAACAGTGTGTACCGGAGCTTTTTGATGAGCAGCTTGAGTTGGGTTAACTTAAATGTTTCTCTTAAAAATGTGGCTACTGTACATAGAGCGTCTTCACCAGTGAGACATCTAATCACAATGTGAGTCCACCTCCAAACCCTCTTAAGATGTGGTCTGGCTGTTCACATTCTGCCATTTTCACTGCAGCTCCGAAAACTGATTGATGCTGTGATCTAAGGATCATCAGCATCCATTTTTGCCACTTTCCAAAGTTTGTTTCCTCATTGGTTGTTTACACTTTTGCTTGTGGTAAGGAGGTAAAAATCTTATCTCACTGAAGGAACCACGAGGCTAATTAAAGCAGTGAGCTCATGCTGTTGTTGGGGTGGATGCTCTTTCAACAAACCTCAGACCCCTGGTTGAGAGCCAGTCGGCAAAGGGGATGGTCAGCAGACAGAAAAACATTGTGTCACTTCGAGGAATCAGCTTACCACCGGGCCGGCTTTCAGGCCAACTGTGGCCTCAAATTTAGTCTGTTGCTTTTGGGACAAGAGGAATAGAGACGTATACGCCTGGAGCCTTAAAAAACTTGCAAGCTCAATAACAACATTTAACCTTAACCTCAAATTCTATATCATGTGGACAAGAGGAGAGTGCACCAATACACGCAAGCTGCAAAAGTACTTCTGCCACAGCTGCGGCAGTCTATTATGAGTTCTGCACAGTAAAACGAGCACAGAAGTCAGAAGAGCTAATGTGGGACAATGCAAGAAGAAATAAATCTGATGCCGACGTGATCCTGACCAAAACCTCAATAACCTCAAGGCAAACAGCAGACAGCATTCACTCTGCTGGAAGTCTCACCACTGAGCCGATAGATTGAGATGTTTATGTTGTATGTATGTGCTCCCCATTTAGGAAAAGTATACAGCGGAGCAAACTGGAATATGGGAGTGTGCGTAAAGTTCACATTTAGAAACAAAAGCAAACATGAATAAAATATTATTTGCAGATGTATTAGTTATTAGTTGTTCATCTGTAAATTGAGCAAGTTAAACATTATATTTCTGGTTTAGTTTGAATCCTCTCAGGTTTTGAAATATTAGCCAGAAAACACTTAAACCCTCAGGAGGGTGGGCAATTCTGCCATTTTATGCATTTTAATAGACTAAACTATTTTTTGTCAACCGTTACAGAAATGAATTGATAGACCATTTAGTGGTTAGACTGCATCCCAAAAGAGCATGGATATTTAACAACCCAAAAAGGAGGCCTCAATAATATTCTGTGGGCTACTTGCTTAAATGTTAGAGTAACGATTAACACAATTCTCCTGGTGACTACTTCCTCCATTATCAACACAGAGTAACAACTGCTTTCTCTCCTGGTCTCTGATCTTTTATGGGTCTTTCTGGGACGAAGAGAAAGAGGGACGGAGGAAAAGATGAATGGGAATTCAAACGTAGCTCAAAGGTCTACCGATTGTACTGCGGCTCTCTGTAGTGAGAGAGGGAGTCACTTTGACCTCCCCGGGGTGAGTACACGGGGGAGAAAGAGTGGAGGGGGAGAGAGAGACGTACAGTCTCACAGAGAGAGAAAGAGAGAGATGGCATCAGGGCAAAAAGGGGCTCACACTTTCATCTGCCCGCCAGTGGTTCAACCCAGCACACCTCTGAGAGGAGGAGTGTGTGTGTGTGAGTGTGTGAGTGTGTGTGTGTGTGTGTGTGTGTGTGTGTGCGTGTGTGTGTGTGACAGTGAGAAAGAGAGAGAGAGAGTTATGTACATGAGTGTGAATTAAAACTGAAAAGACAAGCAAGGCCCGAGCTTTGATGTGTCTCATTCACACCAACCAAACACTCAAACGATAATATGCACAAACCGAGAGTTCTATGACTAACTTAGTGTGTGTGTGTGTGTGTGTGTGTGTGTGTGTGTGTGTGTGTGTGTGTGTTTGCGTGCGCACGGGTAAGTGTACCAGGAGCCCACTATACACATATCGGACTTGTGGAGTCTAGCAGGATCCCTGAGGTTTAAATGGCAGTTTGAAGTTTAAGACTTGGTTTTAGGGTTTTAGGTTAAGGTTGTACCTTCTGCACATTAAAAGGACTGATTTTAATAATGTGGGAGACCACAGACACATTGACAGATGTAACCTATTTTTAATATTTTAATCTTGAGTACGTACACAGTCGACAACCCAGTTGAGACACAGGACCACACTTTGTGTTTGAACCAACTATATCTGAATGCCAATTCCAGAGACATGGGAACTCGCAGAAACTTGTCTGATCAAACTTCAGAATAAAAACAAACATGGTGGCAGAGTGCCATGCTTGTCATCTGGTTGCGCATGTTTGTGTATTTTTTTGCACAAACAACAGAACACATTAAACAACTCACAATTCAGTAGCCACACTTCCTGGTCGGCTCACTCTCATTGGTATTGGTGGTTACTTCTCACTCGCTGTTCATTTCATCCAACACGAGTTAACACAATTTCAAATAAGAAACATCAAATTATATTTAATGTTAAATATCTACAATTCAAAATTAGGAAAATTCTGGATTTGTCAGTAACATTAACACTATATCTGTTAACCCCTCACACTACAAAATCATTTGGCCAGATAATCAGATTAGCCTATAATCTGTTACAATCCCACAATTGTTGTTAGGGTTGAATCAGAACCCTGTAGGTATTCAGTTGTGATGGTTAAGATGAAAGGATGTCAATAATGGGTCCCCACAAAATCAGGTGTAAGAGTGAGTGTGTGTGTGTGTGTGTGTGTGTGTGTGTGTGTGTGTGTGTGTGTGTGTGTGTGTGTGCGTGTTTGTGTTAGTTGAAGAGAGTGAAACTGTAACTTTTGATGTGAGCCTACCTCCTACTTCCTCCTCTTCCTCATATCTACTGACTCCCACTTCACCCAAAGCCACCACCCACCCCTACAACCCACAGACTCACATGGTGTGTCAGGGGCCTGAGAATGTGCTCCACTGCAACAACAGGGGTCACCAAACCTAAGGGAACCCTCTGCACAATGCGCGTGCATGGTGAGGGGTGATGGGGAGACACGGTCTTCAAACGAGCACAAACCTTTTCCTTTAAAAGGAATCAAAAAGCGCTGCAGTTCCTATGTGTAATGAGTTGAATACATTTTACATTTTGATGTTAAATAACCGATCGCCCGATATGTATGGATGGACGTAGCATGCATATGCAAAGGGAAGACTTGAAACAGGTTCAAAGAGAAATGGGTTCAAACTAAAGTAGGATACTGAACATTAGGCTTTGCTGTCGCCACCATCAAGAGATCTTTTATTTGATTAGTGGCTTCATATATGAATAATCAGATATGCACTCAGGTTAAGAACAGAAGATGGAGGCTTTTGATGAAGGCTTTTAAGGGTTTACCATAGATAGTCAGGTCTGCAGGTCAGACCATGTTCTGTTTGTGTAAATACGAATTTTTACTTCTCCGACCCATGCAAAAGTTTGCAAAGCTGTTCAATTTAATTTCAATTGATTATTTGTTTGATAGGGCCAGTGCTCATTAGCGCTCTGTAGCAGGAACGGTTTGGACTCATTAACGCAACAACAGTGCATTCACGGGTAATGAAAACTGATTCTCCAATTCAGGGTTCTGCGTGCTAAATTGAGCTTCAACAATCTTTGAATAAGTAGGGGAAAGCTCTTCAGTTTCATGGTTCTGCAGCAGGTCTTTACTTGCCCCAAATCAATTACTGCAGGTCACTTTTACAGTTTCAGAAAGAACGCTGCAACCAGCATCACCACACACCAAGCAAACTGTTAATTTCAAAAAAGCAGGTTTAGAGGGGAGATGAGCAAGAGGAGGACAGAGGGAGCTTGAGTGTCTACAGTTAAAATGAACATTATCATCGTAAAACTGGTGGGAGTAATACTTAAAAGACCAATTTCCAAGTAGGAACAAAACATGAAAATAAAAACTATAAACCCATGAAGACACAAGACCTCTAACTCAATCTTGTGGACTTAGAATACGTTTAAGGGTGTTGGATTTAAATAGTGTAAAATACTTTTTTTCAAGACCTGCTAGTAACACTACAG
Source organism: Limanda limanda (assembly GCF_963576545.1). Classification (NCBI taxonomy): domain Eukaryota; kingdom Metazoa; phylum Chordata; class Actinopteri; order Pleuronectiformes; family Pleuronectidae; genus Limanda; species Limanda limanda. The sequence goes on from NC_083651.1 coordinate 9,906,172, forward strand.
GAGACGAAGGTGCTCTGAATGAACTGGTGAAAGGAAACAAAAAGAAAGAGAGGAAAAGGCGGGAAATAAAGGGACTGAGTGAGCAGAGGTGTGCTCTGTATAGAAAATGGATGTATCCAGCTGTCCCTCACATCCAGCTCTACCCAGAAACCCTTAAATCAAACAGCTACGATCAGGCCTGACCACCGCCGCATCCCCAGGATGCTTTCATTCGCCTTCATTCATTCATTCATTCATACATTTTTTCCTCTCCCCTAGTGCTTTAGGCCTACCAATTATCATCAGTTGCCCCCAGGCGGCCTCTGTCCTTGTTCCTGTTTCAGCTGGCCTTTCAAACAGCCTTGCATTAATAAGCCAGTTGTTACAAATAAAAAAGGGGGGTGAGTAGTGATTATTCAAAGCCCTCCTTAGAGCGAGAGAAAGAGGAGCCCATGTTTCACACCCAGGGAGAGTAAAAGCACCGCCTGCCATTTATGGGACTGTCTAAGGCCGGGCGTGTGGAGGTGAGGAATAATAATACTACAGGAGGAGAGAGGCTGTGATTGTCCTGGATTTCAAAAGAGACTAAAAACTGAGGAACACGCAGGAAAAGGTAGATGCATTCAAAGAGACACCATCCTTCATATATCCATTATGCTTTTATGTAAATATTCAATGTGTTATTGTGTGTGTGGGCCACTCACCTGCACATCTGAAGCTCTGAGCAGTGAGTCCCTTCTCCACAGCCAGACAGGTGAGGATACTGAGGAAACTGGTGGTGACCGACTGCCTCTTGGCTCTCTGGGCCTCCCGCTGCCTCCTCTCACGAGACGGTTTGGATCTTAACAACACTCCCTGGAGCACTGGAGCTCCTTCCCCCGATTCTAGACCTTCTTCTGGAGCAGGCCTCTGTGCCGCCACTGCCTCTCGCAGCATCTCCACCCATTCCTGGGCCTTAAGTTGATCATCAGCCCAAAGTCGGAGCACGTCTTTGGGGAAAACTACCTGGAAATGTTCCCTTCTATCTGTCCACGGCTGCCCGTTCTCTGGGTCCTGATCATGCTGCACAGCCAAGCAAGATGCCAGCGAGTGCTGGAGGACGGGCTGGGACACAGACCCTCGGCCCTCAGTGGGGAAGGCTTGGAAAGCAGATCTGGTCAGGACGAAGGTGAAGGTCCGCCAGTTGTTCTGGTCCATCAGCTGGTGGAGAAGACCAGCTTTGAGGACCTCCTGGCAGGGTTTGGTAAACAGAGGAAGGGTGGTGGGTCTGCTCACGATGCCAGAATTAGATTGAAGAGAGAGCGAGGCCTCTGCTGAGGAGGGGGTGTCGCTCTCACCATCAGGCCTGGTGTCAAGCCCTGACGGAGAGGGGGATGAGGATGGTGACATCGGTGTGGAAAACTTGACGACCTGTTGATTTTCCACTGCGGTCTTGCACTGCCGGTTCTCCTGCCTCGCAGGTCTGGCAGCCTGCACCTTCTCCCACATCAGCCTTCTCCACTCCATGGCCTCCCATTGGCTAGCCGCCTTCAGCTGGAGACGAGTGCTGTTGAAGAACACAGCTTGCAGCGTGCGTTGATCGGCAGACTGGCTGATTTGGCCAGGCTGACTGCAGGGTGCTGGTGAGATGACGCTCTGGCAGTGTGACAGAGAGTAGGCAGTGCCCAGCTGGCGGTTGGCGCTGCTGTCCAGAATGTACAACCGGAGCTCGCAGGGTGTCAGCTCGACATGACAGGGTGTCCAGCGGCCCCGGGGCCCCTCACGCTGCTCCATCTCACCCTGCTTCACAACACTGCTACTGCTGCTTTTATCAGCTGCACAGAGGAGAGGGGGGGAAATGAGAGGAGTTATGTGTGTGAGTGAACTGAGACAATTAACACCTTCCCACTGACCAACCAGGTAAAGGTCATCTTCTGCAGGCACAAATCACAGGTCACACACAATTGCTTTAAATAAAAAAAATTGCCTATTTTGGTACCATTTTGATGTAAGAGTACTAATCAATCAACTTCGCAAATGTATGTAGCTTTATCATTTGTGGACATGGCGTCTGTCATTTATAGATACGTCAATAAATGTTTTGTTTACATGGCCTGCTGAAATGTAATGCATCTTCTGGCATTTTCTTGTCAATGATGCATGATGTGCCTTACGTGGTAGTTTGTATTAGAAACTTTACTACTTAAGTTTTATTTGTGTATTCACATTTTGAACTTTGTTTCAAAATTTTAATAGTAAAATAATTGTTTGAAGATTGGATGTGGCTTCATGTGTTTTTTTTGGAGGGGTCAGTTTGGAAATATCTAAAAAAAGATGTCTATAAAAGCAAACCAAATTTACCTCATTATTAAATATCTAGACTATTTTTTACCAACAAATCTTTGAATCAATTATTACTCTGAAAAAACATTTACTTTATAATAACAAAAACTTTTATTACAAGCCTCGACCATTATGTTTAATTTTAAACCCTGACCAGAGGCAGATTAATTAGCCGATATTGCATTTTGTTTCTTTAACATGCTGAATCACTCAAGGAGGGAAAAGGGAAACGCTGAATCCGACACAGCTCCTATTAACTAAAGGGTGGCGAGTCAAGTGCCTCATCAATCTTATAAAAACAGCAGCAGACTTTGTGTCACTCTCTGTCTCGGACTTTGCATGTTAACAAACCTTTTTGTAAAGGGAACAAACGAATATGCAAATTAGTTAAGCCGGAGTCAAGTCTGGCTGATTGGCAGTCTTCACGCTTGGGATGGTTGCGATGAGAATTAGGCATTGTGGCGAAGAGAACTGCTCAGTTCAATTAGCCTTCATCTCCACCTGGTAGGTTTTGACATCACACCACAGTATTATTCTAATATACACATGTAAGCCTTCAACCAGAATTAACACTTTTCTCTGCGTGCTGCAAACTAACTCTCCGGAACAGCAGCCCTCAAGTCAATCAAGACACAAACGTCCGCTTCAGCTTTAACCAAGCAGCCTCACCCAATGATTAGGAAGCCAAAACATAATTTTACACGTTGTTTTTAAATTAGACTGAAGGGGCTACACGGATACCAATGTACATATAGACTGCAAGTGAAAATGCATCAGTCTTCTTCAGGATTCACCTAAATTAAATAAGACTTTTGAGTCTATTTTAAAAGCACAAAGAATAAAGGAAAACAAGTAGCATACTACATCATACTATTAATTCAGATTGACATTTAATAAACTGGAACAAGCAAATATTGACCTTCAAGTTTTGTTGATTATCTTGTTGATAAATAACATCTATGACAAGGAGGTTATGTTTTTGTCTGTTTGTTTGTTTTTCAGCAGGATTACGCAAAAAACACCCAAAACATTTCCACAAAACTTGTTGGAAGGATGGGACAAGGGATGAAACCATTACATTTTGGCTTTGACCTGGACGCCACTTCCGTTACCATTGTGTGTTCTTTGTTTCATTTTGTGACATTTTTTGTCTTGTTCAACAATTTCCCAGGGAATACTTCATTGATCTTGGAGATATAAATCGTGTTTATTTAGGGGACTAATATCTATGAGTGTGTGCAAATATGTTGATCAAGTTTTTGTCCATGCAAGCTCATCTCGCATTACCTTACATTTGTAATTAACAGGTGCATAGTTTCTCATTGTATACACCATTCATTTTTATGAAAATAAAATTAGTACGGATTACTTGCAAGAAAAAGGGAAACAGAAAATCTCCTCAGATTATATAAACAGATATATAGACTCTGTTGCAAGACATAAAGGCGCTTTAATAAAAGCTAAACAGAAAGATTATTTGGTCTACATACGCATGTATCATCATTTAAATTTACCATCTAAACATCCCCAGCTGTCACTAATGGAAAGGCAAACAGGCCACTCTTTTTCAGTGTGAATGAAGAGACGAGGCTGAGCCAAATCACGCTGCCTTCTGCTTATTATCGTCCTTTTTCCTACTTCTCTCCTTTCAATACACATCCAGCCAAACTAAATAACGTGATGTCTTTTCACACATATGCTAATACTAAATAATCCTGCCAGTGTCAGGAGCCGGGTAATTGGGTTGCCTCTTCTTTCGCCTCATTTGAGTCCATTTGCTGACAGGATTACAGGCTATTATCCCTCAGGATCCCTCAGGATCTCCTTAGGCCTTCAGATTGGCCAAAACACACAAACAAACGGTGCGTGTGTCTGTGTGTGTGTGCACTCTCTGCACTGGCTATCATAGCACAGCTGTGTCATTTCAAGTTATCATCATCTTCTATCATTATTGCTTTCTCTGAGGATGCTTCAACATAAGTAGAGCATACGCCCCAATCTGCAGCACAAATAGTCCTGGACTTCTGTCCTCCAAAAGCCTCTGAGAGGCTGAGACAGCCTTCCAGTGAATGGACACTCTATCCGAGCACAGCGGGAGGGGGAGGTGTGCACTGTTCTTACAGGTGAGGTCCAGCATTTTGGGCTTGTATTAGGAATAAGGAGTTCATCACCTGAGGACATGGCATCATATTTAAATAGTCAAAGCAGTAACAGCTCATTGTGCCATAAATCCCCAATTAGGAAAATCCAAGTCAGATACAGGATCAGTTCAACCAAGATAGAACATTAGTTTTGGGCAGTTTTTAGGCAGCTTTTAAAAATTGCTCAAAACATACTTTAACCGCATGGCTAACACATACAATATTTTCTCTTATTACTCGTTTCTTTTTTTCCTTTTAGCATTATTTTTAACAGTTAAATCACAGATTTTTTAATTAGCTCTGTTATATTTTGAATGGCAAACATTTTCATTGTTATTTCAGCTAATTGTTTAATCAGCTCATCTTTTCTGCTCAATTTGGACTCACATATTCATAACAACTGCTTTTATCAACTGATCACACAGAGATTCACACCATGCAAACTCACCTTCTTGCTGGCGGTTGAGGATCATGTTCTTCAATGTGCTACAGTCCACGGTGGGCAGGCCATTGTCCGTGTAGACAGACGGCCGGTAGTTGACGTCAGATCTGGAGCGATTGTGTCCCTTCTTGAAGGCTGATTTGGACGAGGCGTTGGCGGTGTGGTTGGTACACTCCTTGGAGTGGGCTGCCAGGTCGTTGGTGGAGCGTGCTCGGCTTCTCTTGCCGTGCCTCAAGCCCATTCCAAGCCCTAACACACTGAAGTTGTCAGCCCACGCCAGGCCTAGGGGGCCCACCTCTGGCTGCTCTCCGGCCAGTAGGCCCCACACGCCGCTGGAGCTGAGCTTCCCCAGCGCCACAGTGGACGCCTCCTGCAGCTGCTTGGGCTGCCTGGGAGGCTGGATGTTCCCTGTTTGAACCTGGCTTGGACCTTGGCCTTGTGCATCCATGCACTGGATAAAATCCTCAGTAGCCTCCAAGGCCGGGCTGATATCGCCCACCATGTCAAGTTGCTCAAGACCCTCCATGGCTGGGTCTACCCCTGAGCTTTATATCTCACAACTAGATATTTTTCCAAGACAGGGGCAGAAACCCCATTAGCAGGATCCACATGTCCAACAGAGCAAACTAGACTATTACGTACTTTGATGAGCTAAGAATTGGTGAAGGAGATCCAAGCAGCCTACAGGCTTCATAAACTTCTGTCTGAAGCCAAGTTCTGCTCACCGCCTCAAGATAGGGCCTTTGTCCAGGGTTACACTTTTCCTTTTCCAATATTGAATCTCTACCACTTGGGGAAAGCTACAGGGGCATCATGCCCGAGCTAAACAAGACTGGCAGCAGCTTGAGACTCTCTTAATCAAGCCAATATAGGCGGCAAACCAACACTTGGCCAGATCCACACACTTGGGGCTACAAAACAGTAAAAATCCCTCTGCTCTGTCTGAAATGTTCAGGAGTCGGATACAAATTGTGAAAGATCATTCAAAAATCGCCCGTCAGCATTATTATTGGTGCTCTCTTTGCCTGTCAGGTAGCTGTGGGGTCATCGAATGGAGACGGTTTGTGGTTTGACTGTAACAAAGAAAAGAGAAGAGAGTAAAGAGGAAGCATGCCCAAGACAGGAAACACAGCAAAAGAGAAAAAAATACTGTGATAAACTTATACAGAAGTTTAAGTATTTTTCCAGATTTTAAACCCTAAAGTTTCACAAGTTAAAGCATCAAGCTACCACCCCACTGACAGCATCTTCCTCACACTGACACAGGAGCTTCACAGACTCATCCTCAGCAAATAGAGATGATGATCCTCCCTCACATGGCCTGATGAAATAATACTTGACTTCCTCTTCAGCTGCTTATCACAGGCCTGAGCAGACAGGGAGGAAACAGGCCTGGGTGGGCTTCCCTTCTGCCGGACCGCCTGTCTCTTCTGATTCTCTCCCCTGTCTCCTTCTCTCTCTCTCTTCTCCGTCTGTACATCTTTCTTTCTCATTAGTGCTCCTTTTCTGATTGATTTTCTTCCCCTCCAAACTGCAGCCCCTTTTACTTTTCTCCACATATCAATTATTTAAAGACCATTACATCACTGCCATTCAATTCCTAGTCAGCTGGCCTACATATTGAACATTTATAATTTATTCATGATCATTTGTTGGAGATGCAAATAAACTGGGAAATTATTGCAGATATCATGACTCTAATCATCTTTTTTGGGTTTTAATTAGAGATTTACTAACTCATATGAATACTCCTTCTGTATAATCACCTTCTGCATAGCACCAAGGAATTCTGTGACATTATATACTAGTAACACTGCAGCAGCTGCTGAGGCAGTCGACAAATATATTTCTGTTTAAGAAGTTGCCTTTCTTTCATCCAAAATATATTTGGTATTGTATAATTCTTCGGCTGATCGTGCTGAACGTACTTCTCTTTAGATGACATATTGCAATGCTGACATTTACTATGACATCATCTGCTGCCAGAAAATCTGACCAAACTGAGGATCGTCATTGACTCATGTTGACTCACGCATTCTGTTACGCCAATACAGCCAACATCAGCAGAGTAAGCACAGATTCAAGTGATTCCCATCAGTGATGAAGTTACTCAAGAAAAAAGTTCTAATGCATTCATTCTGTGTATGCATTTGTTTTCCAAAGGTTTAAAAGTGAGCCATGTCATACAGCAAATATAATAATCATCACCTCATATAACATACAGCTCTTAAAACACCTTATATAAGTTGATACTATTTTAAATGCACTGGTATCAGATGTGTACACGGTATCAGTCGATATTGTGGTGGTGGATCCTGATCGTGGTGGCAGCTGATCGTGGACTATGATTACAACAAGACTGTTTGACATACAGTACGCCTACTCACATATTCTACCTTAACTGATATTGTGTTGATGTTCTCAGCTACATGCGGCATCTATTGCACTTTTGTCTGTCTTAAGAGAGGGTTTGCTCACAGGTGGATCCCTCTGAGGTTTTCCCCCCTTACTCTTGTTGAGGATTAAGAACAGAGGATGTCGTACCTTATTAAGCCCTATGAGACAAATTGGGATTTGTGAATATGGGCTATACATAAGAAAATTTGATTGATTGATTAATTTATAAGCAAAGTCCAGGTATTGGCATCAGCAGGGGTGGCTCCTGGCATAGGCGACCTAGGTCTAGGTCGCCTATGCTAGGTCTAGGTCGCTTAGGCCAAATACGAGCGAATCGGGCCAGAAAACCCACTGAAAATCAATATTACACGATATATATGCTATATTATATACTATATAAATTAACAAATACTCCCCTACTTTGGATTTCCCCATTGTTCTCCTGGAGTTAGGGCGCTTGCAGTTTTGCGTGTGTATGTTCGGGGGGCGCCAATCTGAAATCTCACCAATACTGCCAGGGCCGGCCGTGGGCATCAGTATCAGGAAGGGGAGAACATGGTATCGAAATATCTTTCACTATGTAAACAATACATTTTGTCTTAATTCAAGTCAATTTTAAAGCACCAAATCCCTTTAGATTTTATTTTCTTTTAACTGCTGAGAATGACAAAATGTTCACACAACATGTGATAATACGTTTTTTAAACAAAATAAAAGTGGAGAGCTTAGATGGAGATTTCAAGGGCATCACTGGTCCTGATCATCATCTTTAATAATCATTAAACAATGATGCCCCTTCAGTTTGACAATAATAGCAGCAGATATACGAAATGAAAACAAGCCTCAGCACCGGTGCGTGTGTTCCATCATCTATAAACACACTGTCATCTCAACACAGAGGTGAAGCCACGGTCAGTATGTGGGTGTGTGTGTGTGTGTGTTAGCCACATTGACCTGCACTGTATGCTAACTCTCTGATACACACTAACTCCCCCACACACAAACACAACGTGTATAAACATGTATGACACAGTGGAGGGTCCTGACAGCTGAGAGAAGAGGGGCCTGTTTCTATCCCCAGCTCCTCTGAAGTGAGCCGGGGCTACTCGGCTAGCTGCTAACACTAGCTTCCCTCCATCCGTGGACGAAGTGTTTCTAACTCAAGATGAAACTGTTCGCTCTCCCACAAAAAAACCCGCACATCCGCTGTGTTCTGTTGCTTTTGTTCAGTTGTGAATCTGGTGCGAGTACAAGCTGTAAAAAATAAATCGAGACTCACCTCACTGTGTTTACCATTATGTCATTTCATGGTCCGTCAGCGGTAGGGTCCTCTGTGGGGAAACTGAGGCTTCGTGATAAAGGTTCCGCGCAAAGGTGTATTTACAGCGGTGGTGGAAGCGATTAAAACTCCGCACTGTGTATAAATACTCAAATAAAAGTCCTACGTTCACAATCTAAGAGAGGTACATTTACATACTTTATGTAGAAACAGGTCAATTAAGTGTCGAGTAAATTTTAATTTCAGATAATTACATATTATTAATAATCTAATGCAATCATATTGATGTATAAATATCAAAAATCAATAATGATCATTCATTAAAAAAGTATACTTGTATGAATAGTTATACTTATAAATACACTTGAATAAGTACAATTAATTCATATTGCCATGTTTGCATTAAAAAGACATTTGAAGCAGTAAAGCACTGGAATACGTTCTAGTACATGTTACTTAAATAATACCACTACAATTATAAATTAATACATTTATGTACAACTCACATAAATGATAAGTACGTATTTTTTTGGTTTATATGAATAATATGTAGGCATATATAATGACAATAAAATTTTATAGCGATGTTGAGAGAATTCAACATCGCTATATAATTTGAAGCAGGTAATTAAAAGCACCTCAATACTTATTTTCATTACACTTATTTTTGAGCAGGAGGTAAAATAAGTAGCTCGTAACTGTAACTTATTTCTAGTCACTTATCCAGCACTGATTGTAATTTGAATAATGGGTATTATATATGTTAAAATTAGAGTGACATTTTTCCGATTAAAGTTACATGAAATGTTGGAATCAAGCGATTGACTTTTTGAAAATGTACATTCTTTGATGCGTCTCTATATGCAAACACTGCAAAGGGATCAAACAAGTTTCACCAAATCTATTGAGCATTTCCCGACATCCATATCTGTCCCTCACTAATATCTTCTGCATCAAGTTGATTTAAGGGTTTCTCCATTATTTTTATTATTATTGGACATAAAATATCCCTCAAGGACATGGTCAACAGTGCTTTTAATAGTAGGAGGTGGTGCCTTTATTTGGTGTGGCACAGAAAGGTTGTGACTCAGAAGAATCTGACCAAGAGGAGAGTGGACCAGAGAGTTGAAGACAAAGCAGAGGTGGAGAATAGTTTCTCACTAATGGGCTGCTTGAAGCTGCCCCAACATCCCAAGTGTCGGTTCCACAGAGAGAAGAAGAGAGGGACACATAAATTCTCAGAATCAGAATCAGAATCAGAATTACTGAACTACTCAACCTGTGCCTACAACAGTTTAAATCCATATATGATTCCAATGATAAAAACAGAAACAGATCTGTAAATCATTATTGTCCAATCGCCGTTATTGCAGATATGCAGGTTTATTGATTAGATCTGAATATTTTTATGTTTGATCACAACTATGGCTTTGAGGGGTCAAACAAGAATATAGAGTATGTACAGGTCAATGCTGCACTGGATATCTGCATGGTTATTGTTTTGTTGCTTTCTGAACCCAGTTTTCTGCTTAATTCTTGAATAGTATGAAAGGAATATTTTTCCACAGCTTCAGTCTGGGTGACTCTTTATGTGTTGTGGTCGATTCCTCATTGCGCAAATTAGAAAAAGAAAAGCCCCCACAGCTTCAGTGAATCCAAAGGCTTGGGTAAAATAGGTGAAAATTAATCAGGGGTAATTGTTGACTTGTAATCAAAACTCAAAAACGCAATAAAAAATTGCAACGTAAGGGGACTGCGATAATTTCATATTTTTGGCCTATTTTTTTCTACTCCAGAATGAGTGATCTAATCTTTTAGACTGTTATTTTTAAAGAGGTCGATACAAACAAGTTGTGTTAAAGTTTAAGCTGATTTAACTGCACGGCCAAATTTCAGCAGAAAAGGCATTTATATCTTTAGTGTGAAAACCTGATAAACATTAATATAATTTACCAATTATGATATGATACGACAAACTTTATTGATATCATGCCGGGGAAATTCGCTTGTTACAGCAACAAGTAGTAAAAGGCATTCAAAAAAGGGAATAAAATAGCAATGATTGATTATAGATCAACGGTATGCGTGAATTAGAGGCCCCGCAACAACGAGACCTAATGTCGACAAACTGGGCCTGATATATAATCAACCCTGTTTCATGGTGATATTGAAAACATGTCATTTTCTGGATGTTTTGTCGGAAAGAGAGAAAATTAAATTAGTCAAATTAACAGCCCTAATTATTTATCAGTAACTTCAATCCAAGAAATATCATTATCAACTTGCAAATGTCCATTTGTGAAAACCCCAGTCGGACCCCCCTCTTCCTCCTCACGATCCTTTGATTGCTCTTTGTCTGAACGTGTTTGAAAAGTTTTCCACAGTGGAGGTTGGGAGTGCCAGGTCGCCCTAATGGGCTCCACTGTGTCACTCTCTGCAGCATTGTTGTGGGATAATAGTCCTATGTCTCAAATATAAACCAGAAGATTCCACTGATCTTCTGATGTTTCTCTCCTTTTTTTTCTTTTTTTTTTTCTGGAGGAAATTATTTTTCACAGAGCACAGAAACATGTTTTTTTTGTTGGTTGAGGGAATATTGTATTACATGTTAGCATTCGTGGCCCTTTAGGTATTGCTGATTATGGCTAAGCCACTGTATCAGCAGCATCTGAGCTTTAGAAATCCTTTTCTATTATTTTCCATCTGGCAGGAATCTCACAGCTCCATTGAATCATGCGCTGTCGTGCGCTGTCTCCCTCTGTCCTGTCAGTCTTGCCTATTTCCTGTCTTATTTTGGTCGTACCATCGTAGTGATGATTAAATTATGATGAGATTTAAGGACGTGAAGCACCTTCATCTGTTTAGTGCGTTGTTAAATACTGTTCCCCTAACCCCTCTCGAACTGCCACCCCGACCCCCCAAACACACACAACACAATAGCAGTCTACCTCGACTCACTCTCCCCCTATTGAAGAACAGAGTGGCTGCTTGGTCCCCATGGAAACGCTGTGTGTGTGTGTGTGCGTGCGTGCGTGCGTGCGTGCGTGCGTGTGTGTGTGTGTGTGTGTGTGTGTGTGTGTGTTTTTGGTTAATGTTCTTCACTCGCTGAGATTAACTTGGACATGACACAGACACAAAAACTCAGCATACACACAGGCAAATTTTTAAATATGCAAATAATCTGCTCTCAAATGCAACTTGTTGCATTGCAAACCTTTATATTACCAGGGAGGTTGAATAAGAGTTTAATCATGTATTCTTTTTTTATTCAAAATCTACAAATCTGTGTTAAACATGGCTCATAACGCCACCCAGTGTGTCACACTATCTTTGGGGACCAATGACTGTTTGTGACCGCTCTATGTAATGACAAAGGTGTAACTATGAAGAACAAAGTCACTCTAAAGGGACAAATGCAGTAAATAAACCATCCCACTACATTTCCATTGATTTAATCTGCAAAGATGCAGAAGCAATTGAGTGAAAATACAATAAAATTGGCAGGTTATATGATCACATATTTGAATTTCAGTTAAGTGCCTCCTCACATCAATATTAAAGATATTAAAACTCACTTCAAAACTATAATTGACTTTAATTTGAACAGAATAACAAAAGGTGGTCCGTGTACAGAGCCAATTAGTTATGCTGTATTATGCTCTCTTGTTATGGATGGTGAAGAAGAGATTTGGATGTTTTCCTTTTCATTCTAATGTTTAAATGAGATGAGCTTTGAAAATAATGGTGTGAAATCACATGTGGGCAGAACAATGCTTGACATAAATACAGCAATTTCAGATTTATTTGCATCAGTGTGGATGTGTGTGTGCGCAGTAGGCCGTGGCACCATAAGCCTCATTCACACCTAATAAGCGCGACCTCTCACTGGCAGTCATCTCTCCTCCAAGACCAAATCCAATTACTGGGGACAATAGAAACCAGCTCCAAGCCCAAAGACTCCATCAGCTCCTCTGTGCTCCTGCTCGGAGACTACTGGTGGACCCCTAATCAAGTTAAGGGTCCACAAGAGCCACAAGGTACACCTGTACACCTGTATACCTGTACACACAAAGACACAGACACACACACCCACCCCCACCCACGCACGCACGCACGCACGCACACACACACACACACACACACACATGCACGCACGCACACACACACACACACGCACACACACATGCACACGCACACAGATGCAAGTGCAAAATGAAAAACAAATATAAATACTGATCAATACATGTATATAAGTACATATAAATAAAAACATTTAATATACAAACCGGAAGAAACAAACAAATGTAAGGCTCTACGTATTGCACTGATCACTAGCCCCATCTAGGGGCATAAATATGAAACAGTATTCAAGATAGGCCAGGATGAGTTAAGAAATCCTCAGCACAGGACTTTTAAGGAACACAATGAATGTCAGTTACACAACTGACATTGGAAACAACAACAAAACAAACTCAAATCAAGCGACGCCACAGGAAGAATTTAAGCGTAATTTAAACAGAGTAAAATACTTTTTTCTTTATCTTGATGTTTTCTGTATGCACCACGATTTGAGTTGGTGTTAATTTACCTTTTAAATTGTTTCTACTTGCCGTGTCTTTTTCTACATGACATCAAGACCTGTTTCAAGACAAGACTATATTACATTAATTGAGAGATAACAACCTATTGTTTTTCAGACGTGCCTTGGTGCAAAACATTAACTCTACTGCACAGGGTATAAAACTCATCTGAACCTGCCACAGAATTGGATCTAAAGACATTTAATCATCCAACAGAAATTTATTTCCAAACAACAAAATTTAACCCAATGGTGGCATGAGAGGAGACACAAAGGGATCATCGGAATCAGTTGGATTCACCCTGTGGGGACCATGGATGTCTGTTTAACCTTTTAAGACCATCCAATGAACAGCTGTTATATTTCCGGCTGCACCAAATTGGTAAGCCAACTTAACCATGCTTAAACCCATGCTCCCATCAAGGCAAAAAAAAACAATTACAACAAAAACAATTCAGATATGTTTCTTTATAAAAATGAATAGTGCTGTATGTCAAGACATACTTCCCACACTGATTTTAGTCAGAAACACATATGTATTAAAGTAAATATGTTAAATTATATACTGCTTGTTCTATTTGACTATATTACATGTGGATTTGAACTTACTCTCACTGGCTGTAGTCAAAGCATAAATTGTAGAGATGGCCAACACATCTCTGCTTCCTTCCACTATCTAGAAATTAAGTCGAAATATCCCGGATTCAATCACCACCATCTTTTTCATTTAGTTCCAGTGTCTGGACAGTGGGAATCAAGGGGATATGGTTGTGGTTTCACATCCATATCCCTATTTACAACACTTCCCCCAAAACCAATTAATCAAGTAAACGCACTCCAGTGTTTCACTTTCTGAATAAATTATTTTGTTCCAAGGGGGTTTGATTGTTATCGACAGACTGGAAGATGTGCGTCTTCATACCGTAGAGTCTTGACATTTAGTTTAGTACACAATCTGACTTGTGTTGAAGGAAATGCAGTAGAAAAACCTGTAGGTGATGAACACTGTCGAAACTGACCGGTAGATCGCGATCAACGGGTTGGCGACCACTGCTCTAAGGCATAAATCCATAATGCAGTATTTCTAGTTTAGAATGAATCTTATGTTTGATCTTGCCTTTGAAAAATGTTTAAATAAAACTGTCTCACAGGTGGAGAATAGTCAGATAGGAGTTAATGAGAGAAACAGAGCAGGGAAGCAAGTCACCCTAGAATCAGATCAAGACACTGAGTAGAAAGTGAATGTTGACTTGAAGATACACTTTCATATAATGGTGGTATATGCTATAATTTTAAAGGCAGGTGCCCATCATTTTGATATTAGAACAATGACAAGATGAGGAAGTGAGGAATGATATCAGTTGTCAAGCAAGACAGGGGCTCATTGGTGGAATAGTAATGATCTCTTGCTACAATAGAATGTGTTTATGGCTTACAGACACTTGGAGACTTTATTTGATAGGTGTATTCAAGTAAGAGTTGGGACAGCTTTTAGCAGGAAGTTATATGGTGGGAAATGGTAGTCCTCAGGGCAGTGTCATTAGTCCAATATTGTTTTCCATTATGATTAATGATGTATTCTCTCAAGTTCAGGGTGATATTGGGCGGGCTTCTTCTTTTTATGTCTTTGGTTTATTGGCAGGTGGCAACTTACATCAAAGAGCATAACCGCCACCTATTGGATCTACTAGCAGCCTTTAAACCTTATAGTTTATGTTGCCCATGATTATGGCTTTAAACTTTCAACTTTGATCTGAGCCACCAATTGGGTGCACCGAGCAAACAATAATAATAATGATATATAGTAGGTGGTCGGAATGCATCTTAACATAGGTTGCCACAAAGAAGAAAAAGGATACATTTCCACTTCAGCACACCATCAAACTTCAAGAAGAAGAAGAACTTCAGCACATTCTATCAACTTTAACTATGAAAGCATTACTTTTAAGCTTCACAAATCTTTTCAGTAGAAGAAAGGAGAAACTAAAAGGGTATACAAAAATTCTTATGAAAACATTACACAGAATTATTAGAAAAATTTAAAAACCTGAACAATATAATGCAAATGTTATAGGTGGGCATTTACACATATGAGAGGACAGGAATTATCAGAAGAAAGCATTCTCAAAGCATTCACAAAGCAGCATTTCTAGCTGGTCAATACTACGTGAGAATAAGGGCTAAAAAACATGTGCAGAAACAGAACAAAAATACAGACCACCAGATTTCGGTCTATTTGAGGCAGGGTGATAACAATATGGAGGTATGCACGGGAGAGTGAGAGATAGTAGAGGTGAGGAGGGAGAACTAGAGGTGAGAGCTGATGAAGAGTTGGAGTTTAAGATCATATTGAGATTTGGCGAGGCAAGAGGAATTTATTCAGTGAGTCCAGCAAAATTGATTTCTGTGTTGAAAAACAATGCAGGTAGGAGACATCCGCAAGTCTAAGGATTTCAGAGATGGGAATTGTTGATTGTATGTAGGAATGAAGAGCAGAGGGAGCGGGTAGATGGATGAGAGAAATACAATAAAAACAATATAAAACGTCGAGTGTAAGCGGCTTTGAGATAAGAAGTAAGGGAGTGATTCGCGGGGTACTGGTCGAAGATACAATGGAGGAAGTTAAATCAAACCTGAAAGGGGGGAACTTTAAAAGGTGCTCGGAGGTTGCTGGTAACTCGAGGGGAATGAGGAAAGACAGTGAGTGCTTGAGTTTGAGGAGGAAGTGCTCCCAAAGAAGGTGACTATTGGCTTCCTATATGCTCTAGTGTTAGAAGGCCTGATCTACTAAAGGTTAGCAGGTGTAAAAACGTATGAAGACTTGATTTCACCCGCAACAAAACATGCAAGCTGATCTACTAACGCTGCGCACTAAGGATTGTGTGCAGAATAACATGCGCTGTCCATTAACTATGTTTGCCCTAATGAATATAAATGATCAGGCATTTCTACCCGAGTGCGCAAAAATATTGGGAGGAGTAGAAGCAAATACTTTAATTTAGCACATGCATTGGGATTTACAGAGCCTGAAAGAAATTGCGATGGTTGTGGCTGCGTCTATATTAAATAAGTTTGAAAAGTAGGTGCTAATCGGCAAAGCGTTGCTCCCAGATGGCGCCAGTTATTGAGGTGAGGAGGAGACGGTATGGAAGGAGACGGAGAGAACAGTTTTTTTCTGCTCTTGGTAGCAAGTTTGGATTGACAGAAGCAAAAAGAATCCCTCTCTTGCCAGGTGACTGATGGCCATTTTCAGACCAGGTACAGCCCTGACCAGCTGCCTGGTGTGCGCTCCGTGTGCACTACAATGGCCCAAGTGTAAAGCCTGAGAGCTTGTGTCCCAGATAATGTACTGCACCTGCTGCTCAATATCGGTCAGAGGCTTCCTCGCTATTATTCAGAAGATCACCCGCTAAACGCCCACCAACCAAACATGCAATCTGTTGTAATGTACACGCAATTTAGCACTCTTTGTTTGGGATCTTAGTAGATCAGGCCCAGAGAGTATATTACCAAGCCAATAAGGTGCTAGAATTGTCAAAGATTTTGAATGGTTCTCTTACTACAATGGAATGCTCGGAGTTTGCTGATGATGGTTTAGAAATATTTATGTAGTGCTCTTTATATCTGTGCTATGGTTGTATTGCTGATGGTTCAGCAGCTAAAACATTGTAAAAAGGTTTGAGGTTGTGAAAACTCAAGCTTTGAGACCCAATTGGGACTGCTTTTACTACAAACACTGAAAATTGGGGGCGGTCTGAGTTGATTTTACCTTTGTTGACAGTAGAATAAGACTAATCAGTAGGTGTGTTTGTGTCTATCAGCAGAGGTGACTCCAAAAGTATTTCAGTAACTACAACAAGATTAGCTGGAAAAAATGATATAGCAGACAAGACGAGACGGAAAGACCACATCAGAAAAGACAGTCCCTCAGCCGCCATTAAAAAAACTGTTTCAAAAACAGACAAAGGAAAAAGCACCAAGGTATCAAGGTAAGTGAAAGCCTCTGCCTGCCACCACTACCAAAAAAAGGATGTCAGATATATTCTGTGCACGTTGTGTCTCACATTGACATTTAAGGGTTAAGCATAATACTATATTTTGAAAGTGATTAAAATCTTTTTTAATTTATTTGATCTAAATAATTTTTGGAATTTTTCAATCCTTTTTCTAGTTTTTTAGGAAATTAAGTTAGACTTTTGTGATTTGAAAAAGTAAGTGCTTCATCACATCTTTCAGGGGGGGTCTGTTTCCAATTCGACATAAATCAGGCTTTGCGCTCAAAGTGTCACAAAACGTATAAAATAATATTGATTGACAGACAAACCAATTGCAACTGCTTATACTCCAAACACTGAAAACTGGGTCTGGTTTGAGCGTATTTGTCCTTTTAAAAAGAGATTTTATCAACAACCAGAACTTTGTTCCCAGTAGAAAAAGAATAATCAGTAGGTGTGTTTGTGTCCGTCAGCAGCGTTGACTACAGAAATATTCCAGGACCTACAACAAAAGCAGCTGAAAAAAATAAAATTCTATTTGAGAAGAGAGGGAAGGACCACATCCCAAAAGACAGTCCCTCAACCACCAAGACTGCCACTAAACAGCCAATCAGGAAGATACCTTCACCAGAACACCTCTTTAGGAAACCGGTGGTAAGGTTTCACATTGAATAGATTTTAGAAGTTAATACGATATGTATTCTTTTATAATCTTGGACAATAAAAATGTATGGAATTTGTTTTTACTTTACAGGAAACAAAAACAGTTTCAAAAGCAGATAAAAAAGGAAAAAGCTACATCACAAAAGAGGGGTAAGTGAAAGCCTCTCCCTGCCACCACTACCCAAAAAAGAATGTCAGATATTTCTGTGCACGCTGTGTCTTACATTAACATTTACGGGTTTACCTCAGTAAAATCGTTTATAAAAGGTAAGCGTAACAAAGTAAACACATGTATATTTCCACTGAGTTAGATTATTTAAGATTAATACAATTTAAAAAAATTATCTTTTCGTTCAAAATATTTTTATCTAGTTTTTAAGCAGATTTACATTAAAGTTTGAAATACATTTGATTTTTGTGATTTGATGACGTAAGTGCTTCATCACATCTTTCAGGAAGGTTTTATGGGCTGGTGGGGTTTTCTATTTCAAATTCGACATATCCGGCTTTGCACTCAAAGGCTTAATCCCATTTCACCCCTTGGCCCTACCCCCACCCTTACCCCTTGTTTTCTAGGGTTTTCTTGCCCCTTGAAACAGAGTCACAATGGGTTGTCGAGGAAATTTTCCCCTATGAATTCAGACAGCCCTTCAAGAAGCCGTTACATCATCAGTAGTCATCATGAAAACCTGACACGTCATCAGTATTCATCGATGAAAATAGACCAGACAAAAGTGTTGCCGGGGATGTCATTGTAATAACCTTGCTGGGATCTTTAATAAACCAATGCTATTATTTGCAGTTATTAAAGGGATAACACTATAATATCCAAATAGCATATATGCCAATGCAGACGAATCAATGATATTTGAAATTGAAAAGCTTGGCTGCTCTGCATTATTTCACTTTTGAATCAAAATCACACAGGCTGCTAGCAGTGTTCCGATAAAACCCTGCCAGGATGATGTGTTATAAGAGGAGCAGTTAAGTTCCATAACATCGCTGCTATACGTGGGTTCAATCAAGTGCATCGTGTGTCTTCAAAGAGGGGAGATGCGACAGGAAATTATGTGAAAATACAGGATTATCATGCAAAAAAAAAAAAATCATTAGCATGCTAAGGCTAGCCTGCACGCAATCTTTTTTTAAAGGTTGTTGTGAAAAAAATGACTATGTTGAAATAATATTAAACTAAGTTATTGCAGTTATTAACGTATTTTTTAATCCTTAATAATGGAGAAAATACTACATTCGTGGGTCTCTCTCCCAGCTTGTTGGTGATCGCAAGGAATTCTGGGTACCCCTAGGTTTGAAGTGAGGGTCAGGAAAATCTCCGTTTTGATGGTTATAAAGCCCTACCCCTCGGCCCTACTCCTCCGTCCCAACAGGTATTGGGACACCCAACCCCTACAAGTGAACAAGCAAAAAACTAAGGGGAAGGGCTAAGGGGAGAAATGGGATTGGCTCAGAGCGTCACAAACCATATAAAATAACATTTATTGATTGACAACCCCATTGCGACTGCTTTTACACCAAACACTGAAAACTGGGTCTGGTTTGAGTTGATCTGCCTTTTAAAAAGAGATTTTATCAACAGCCAGAACTTTGTTCACAGTATAATAAGAATAATCAGTAGATGTTTGTATGTCTGTCAGCAGAGTTGACTACACAGATATTCCAGGAATTGCAACAAAAGCAGCTGAAAAAAATAAAATGCTATATGAGAAGACACAGAAAGACCGGCTCCCAAAAGACAGTCTCTCGACCACCAAGACTGCCACTGAACAGCCAATCAGGAAGATACCTTCACAAGAACACCTCTTTAGGAAACCGGTGGTAAGGTTTCACATTGAATCCATTTTGGAAGTTAATAAGATACGTACTCTTTTATAATCTTGGACAATTCAAATTTATGGAATTTGTTTTTACTTGACAGGAAACAAAAGCAGTTTCAAAAACAGATAAAAGAGGAAAAACCTCCATCACAAAGGAGAGGTAAGTGAAAGCCTCTCCCTGCCACCACTACCCAAAAAAAGAATGTCAGATATTTCTGTGCACGCTTTGTCTTACATAAATATTTACGGGTTTACCTCAGTAAAATAGTTTATAAAAGGTTAGCATAACAAAGACAACACATGTACATTTCAACTGAGGGAGACTTATTAAGATTAATAAAAAAATTTAATTAAATATATTTTTTTCTAGTTTTTAAGTAAATTTACATTCTAATTTGAGGTACATTTTATTCTTATGATGTGATGAAGTAAGTGCTTCATCACATTTTTCAGCAGGGTTGTATGGGCTGGAGGGGTTTTCTGTCTCCAATTCGACATAGTCAGACTTTGCTCTCAGTGTGTCATAAAATGTATAAAATTGTTGATTTATCCTTTTAAAAAGAGATTTTATCAACAGCCAGAACTTCACAGTAGAATAAGAATAATCAGCCGTTGTGTTTGTGTCTGTCAGCGGCGGAGACTCCCCAGATATTCCAGCAACTACAAGAGCAGCTGGAAAAAATGAAAAACCAGATGAAAAGAGACAGAAGGACCACATCCCAAACGACAGTCCCTCAACCACCAAGACTTCCACTGAACAGCCAATCAGGAAGATACCTTCACCAGAACACCTCTTGAAGAATCCGGTGGTAAGGTTTCACATTGAATAGATTTTAGAAGTTAATAAGATATGTATTGTTTTATAATCTTGGACAATCAAAATGTATGACTTTTTTTTTACTCTACAGGAAACAATAACTGTTTCAAAAACAGATAAAAGAGAAACAAGCCCCGTCTCAAAAGAGGGGTAAGTGAAAGCCTCTCCCTGCCACCACTACCCAAAGAAAGAATTTCAGATATTTCTGTGCACGCTGTGTCTTACATTAACATTTACGGGTTTACGTCAGTAAAATTGTTTATAAAAGGTAAGCACGATGAATTAAGTGCTTCATCACATTTTTTAGCAGGGTTGTATGGGCTGGTGGGGTTTTCTGTTTCCAATTAGACAAAGTCAGGCTTTGCGCTCAGTGTGTCATAAAATGTATAAATTGTTGATTTATCCTTTTAAAAACAGATTATATCAACAGCCAGAACTTTGTTTACAGTAGAATAAGAATAATCAGGCGGTGTGTTTGTGTCGGTCAGCGGAGGTGACTCCACAGATATTCCAGCAACTACAAGAGCAGCTGGAAAAAATGAAAAACCAGATGACAAGAGACAGAAAGACTATATCAGAAAAGACAGTCCCTCAGTTGCCAAGACTGCCACTGAACAGCCAATCAGGAAGATGCTTTCAGGAGACCATCTCTTTAAGAAACCGGGGGTAAGGTTTCACATTGAATAGATTTGAGAAGCTAATAAGATATGTATTATATATAATGTTGGACAATTAAAATGCATTAAAAAATTGTTTTACTCTACAGGAGAAAAAAAAAGTTACATTTTCAGAAGAAGATAACACAGGACAAAGCTCCATCTCAAGGGAGTGGTAAGTGGAAGCCTCTCCCTGCCACCACTACCAAAAATAATGTCACGCTGTGTCTTAAATTAACATTTACAGGTTTACCTCAGTGAAATAGTTTATAAAAGGTTAGCATAACAAAGACAGCACATATACATTGTCACTGATTGAGACTTTCCTTTAATTTTTAAATCGATGAAAAAAAAAAATACAATTCATTTATCAAAAATAATTTTTAAATACAGTTTAAAAATAATTATGTTCCCAGAAGAATACAAATAATCACCAGGTGTGTTTGTGTCTGTCAGGAGAGATGACTCCATGTATATTCCAGCAACTGCAAAAATCTTAGCTGGACATACAAATCAGAGAGAAAAGGGGGGAAAGGAGTACAGAATTTACAACATTATGAAGGTAAGTCTCACACAAAGTTCTACAGCTTCACATAAACCACATATTCAGTGGTCTGGACATGTACATCATAAAACAAGTGTGTAACTGTAATACTGAACCATGAGACTTTCTTTTTCCTCCAACAGAATGACTTTGGAAATTACCTAAATAACTCAGAGCCGAGTACCTCTCAGAAACCTCACAATGAGTAAGAGACACATTACACATCACTGTCAGCATGTGTCAGGAAAAGGCAAATATATTTCACAGTTTACAAGTTCATATTTAAAACCAAAGAAACCTGCAGTAGCAGTTCCGTATCCAAAAACTCAATATTTCCAACTGAACTGTAGCCATAGTAAAAATCGCATACTGGCATTGAAAGCCTGATCAGATTTGTAATCTTGTTTAGTTTAGTCATTATTTCATCAGACAGATCCTGAATTTTACTAGGTTTCTTTTGGTTGTTTATAGAAATGTTCTTGAGAAAAGTATGTTTATTTTCTTCTTCTTGTTGTTCTACTCCACTGTATTGGTTGTGTTAATTCAGCCATGGGTGTTGTTATGGAAGTTTTGTGGGAGTTGGTGAAAGGAGAACTCAGGCAGCAGCTGATGTCTTATGCAGAAGGTTTTAATTTAGACTTGATGCATCAAGGAGACCAGAAGGTGCAACAATATACAAATGCTAACAGAGTAACATGAGCAATTGTCACCCCCTAGTCTGACGATGTCTTCCACAGCTTCCGCATATATCTCTCCCTCTACATTGCAAAGACCCTCAACATAGACGCTACATTGCATTGTTGGTGGGCCCTTTATCTGTAACCTAACCTTGGGTACTGCTTAGAGAGAGAAGGGAATATCTGTTGAATTTAGACAGGCACTATTCTCCTGTACATATATGATGTGTGATATACAATATACATTCATATATAGTGGCAAATACAGTAATTTGTGAGGACATTGAAAAATTCCTCAAAAGGGGTCACTTGAGAATAAATGCTACACACGTCTGTCATGTTGACTTGCATTTCTGTCTTTGTCGCCTTCTAACCAGTCATGACTTCTTGGGCGGGTCTCCCTCCCCTGAGAGAAACACTGGTCTTGGGTGAGTTAATTTGCATAAACACACATACAAGAAATTAAATCAGCTGATCATTGATCACCTGCTGTTTGATTACATACTCAAGCTTCAAATATAGAAATACTTAGCACTAGCTGTTTTCACTTGTGGGACTTTCGTAAATTCAAGTTATTTTGCCAAACACCTTCGTCCTTGACAGGTTTCCAAACCCCGCTCAAATCTGCTACATGAACTCCAGCCTCCAAAGTCTGCTCACACTGATGGAGTTCATCAGAGACATTGGCCGCCAGGAAGATGCGTGGAAGATGGTCCCCGAGGCTAGAGTTCTCATGTACTGCAACCACACACAATCACACTGATGCTAACACAAACACGCAGGTCTAAAATGTCAGATGTGACAGCAGAGGTCATCTGTTTTTTTTCACCCTCTACAGGGCATTCATGAGCATTGTGAGATGTCATCACTCCCTTGATGAACAAAAGAAACTCAACGCCCTCTATACCTTTAAAATGGAAGTGGCTAGGAGGTGTCCAGAATTTTCGGACATGGGGCAGAAGGTGTGTTGGCTAGTTTGATGGTTTGTCTTGTGTCTTCTTCATCATGATTTTATCCTCTGTGCATTGAACCCTCTGCATTTCTCCATTTGCAGGATGCTCATGAATTTCTGACGTCCTTTATTGAACACATCGAAAGGTTGAACCCTATGATGACAGAATTGTCCAACAAGACGGAAAAAGTCTACAAATGCCCCGTCAAGGTACACCTGTCGTTCAAGATGCAGAACACCAGGACCTGCAGGAGGTAAATCCACAGGGAGAAAAAACACATGTATTTTATTCTTGTGTACGTGACTGGAAATTCATCTGGTCATAACCTTTGCGTCTGTAATTATATGCACGTTGTTCCTTTATATTGCAGATGTGGACACAGTTCTAGGACAGAGGAAATGTTCAACAACCTGTCTCTAAACCTGGTGCCTCAAGAATCAGTTCAGGACATGCTCGACAATTACCTGCTAGTGAGTCACTGCTGTCCCTGTCTAGTGCCGTCATCCCATGAACTCACACACATCTCATAGTACTCTTCACTCGTGCATATTATCATTTGAACCTTTGGTCGCTGTGTATGAGACAAATCAAAGTTTGGACATTGCTCATATTTACAGTTTTAATTCACACCCATACATAATAATACACCTCTCTCTCTCTCTCATGCAGTATATCACTGATAACATATCATCTCTGTATTGTTTTTCAGGAGACAGATTCTGACTACAAGTGTGCCTGTGGTGGCACAAATTCCGTCCAACAGTACAGCTTTAAAACCTTGCCCAGGTAACTGGCATCACATCCACCACAGTTACACCACAACAGATACTTTTCCTTAATCAAACATCAAGGTTACTTGATATTTTTCACAGAACATTTCCTCACAATGTAAAAATCAACTTTCAGACTCTCACTTTTTTTGTTGTCCATCACAATAAAAATCAAGTGATGATTACTTTAATTCTCATTGTAAGATAGTGTACAACCGATTTTACTTTTAGTGAAGAACAAGGTTTAAAGTGAAATCTAGCTATTAAACTTTAATTTAGCGATCACCGATTTTGATCATCAAATTAAGATTAATTCATGAATACAAATTATTAAATAAACTTTCTTCTATTTTTTGGCTGCAGAGTTTTGATCCTGCATGTGAAGCGTTTTTGCTACACTTTGTCCATGGCCCTGAAGAAACTTCACAACAATATAAATATTAGTAGGGAGCTGTTGGTCTCATCCCACCAGGTAAGAAAGAACTCACCTAACTTCAAGTACAAAGTCAACATTTGGTAAGTGAGTTCTGGTGTTGTATGTGAGTGACTGTAACTTCCAGTTGTTAAATTTGTTCCTTCTCAGTCTAATGGCTGGTACAGTCTGGTGAGTTTCATCAGCCACCTTGGATGCAATGCAACCTCAGGTTAGTTATCACACAGTGAGTGTCACACTGTCCCATTCTGTAGTCCTCTATCAGGTACTCGGGTATATTATAGATACATGAGGTCAATCAGTGGTAGAAGCATATATTTTTAAGTTCTTTATTGTTGTAAATTAAGATATTTTAAGGAAGTTGCTGCGTTTTTCTACATCTGTCATTTTGCTGGAACTGACCAGTTGATTGTTATGATGATTATTTCTCATTTTTACTTCACCAATGTAGGTTTTTCTAACAATTTTTCTGATAAAATGTTGTTTTTTGGCTTTAAACATTATTGTTATTGTATATACAAAAGCAAAACTCTTTATTAGTAGGAGGTGTAACAATTCTCCTCTCTCAATACGAGAATGTGAATGTTTGTTTTGCTGTTTTGGTCCTGGTCTCAAAATTATTACTGCCTTATCTTGGGTTACCTTTCATAACCTCCACACATCAGAGCACCTTTTGTAATAATGGTTTGTCTCTTTTCAGGACACTATGTTAGTGCGGGAGTCCGGCGAGAATTAGCTGACGATGATGCCACTGACTCCTGGGTCATATATGATGACAATTATGTCACAAATGTAGCAGGGGAATCCGTGTGTATTCATTATCAAAAAAATGCTTACATCCTTTTCTACAAGAGACGGGTAAGTTTACGTATTTTTTTATTTTTCTTAATAATAATAATGGTGATAACAGAAAGTGACACACAAAATAGACAAGAAACACAGAACTATGTACACACAGACATAACATAATGCAGGTAAAGTGATGTGTATGATAACCTCGTAAAATAACGTTTTCTTGAGTAGAGATGAAATAGGGTGTGTGTGTGCAACATCAACAATAAATAAATAATAATAATGATAAAAACAAAATAACATATATTAGTAAATACATGCATATACACTATAATATAGTATAATAACAAATATAAAAAACATCCTAATAATTAATATTCATCTCTTCAGGAACTGACGTCAGGTACATGACCAGGCAAATGGCTCTCCCCCACCTGCTCCACCAGCACCACAGCGATGAGCCCAACTAGAGGATAAGCGGTGTGGGTCAGCGAGTCCCCCCTTCCCCTTTGTTAATTGTATTCTACATTTTTGGGGGGATCTTGCGTTGATCCATGTCCAGGCCCATAGGAGGACGTTGGCCCATGCAGATCCTATGCAGCTCCGTGCTTTGGACTACTCCCAGACCGCTTTTTGGGAGTGTTCTCGTTAAAAATAAATTATTGAATAATAATAATATATTTTGTTCTTCATGTATTTGTCTATTATTTGTTTATTATATTATTCCTCAACCGTATTTAGGGCCCGAGCACTGACATCAAAGTAAGTATGGTGAGGCCCTATTGAAATTGTAAGGATCATTATTATTATTATTCAGGCAAATGAATTGGCATTTTGAGGGCTTTACCATGCTCAAATTCTTACCAAAATTTGCAAAAAGTTAGAAAGTGGTGAAAATTTACGTATTCTGGAGGAATTTTCAATGGGCGTCGCAAAATGGCTCAACTGTGGTCCTCGAGACCCCTGGAACGCGTTCACATTGACCGGTCTTCACAAAAATGAACATACAGGTGTATCATGACCAGACAAACAAAAAAGTCTTTAGGTGCAATTGGAAAAACACAACAGGAAGCCTGCTATTTTGCATTTAGTGGCCATTTTGGCCATATTCCACATTTTTACTTTGATGTACTTGTACCAGGGCTTTCATCGGATCAACCTCAAATTGAGATGAGTGTCATCACAACAAGACGGAGATTAAAAGTTATTCACAGATTGATTTTTCGTCACATGGTGTGACCGTGGCGTGACGTCAAAGTTTGATTACATGCCAATAAAACACGATGTTCTGTAACGCGGACATACATGGACCATGAATCCTTTGATGCTGAGCCGTAAACAAGCAAACTCCATTCCTGCAGTGACAGTGGTCAAAGATCAAAGAATCTTTATGTCCTGCAAAGGTTACGTCTCTCTCCCTCTCAGAATTGGAACATTTCTTCAAACCGTGTAAACATTGAGGTACAACGAAGGTTCATCCTTGGTCAAAGGAGACAATGTTGTCATAACTCCACTGTGCATTGTCCTATCACCACCAAACTTCTGTCTCATGATCAGAGTCCAAGCCTGAACAGCTCTATGTGTCAATATTTCCTCAGTCATTATTTTGTATTGAATTGTGTAGCTTTGTGTTGCTCGTCATGTCAAAGATGCTTTTATTTATTTCTATCAAGTGAAAAATGTTACCGTGTAAATTCCAGTTAGCTGTTGGCATTGATATGGAGTTGCCTGAGGTTAATAATAGTCTATAGATTTTTGATATTAGTTTATTTAGATTCGTAAATTGTATTACATTATTTATATTTTTTGGAGGTTCAAGCAGAGTTATAAGTTGTATTTATTTATTTTTTAATTATAGATTTCAACTGTATCTATTCCAAAAATTGGTATCTGCCAAGTTGTAATTCTGTGTTAGGTCTATGAATTGGTTGTTATGGAAAAGATGGTGGAGTTGTATAAAGCCTTTTTGGGCCCATGTGTGATAGTACATAGGAGTTGTGCGGAGTTTAAAGGAACAGGACTAGGCTGGTTTAAGTAGCGCTTACTATAATCATAACTCAATATGATGACTTAATTACTCTGTGTCTCAAAATGGCAACTTACTAACTTAGTAACGCAATATATTTTGGTGTTATCACAATTTGATGAAACTACTCGGGCTCCCTGTGGAGCGTCTCCGCTTGTCCAGTCCTTCCGCAAACACTGACTATGGTTCACTTTGCCTTTATTTTGAAAAGTTTAACCAAACCTGTTCCGGTGTTGCAGCAGAGGAAACAACATGGCGCACAGCGGAGGGATGAGCGTGGATGGAGGAGGCGCGATGCGTCACGCTGAACACGCACCGCAGACGAAGAACAGGGGCGACGCAGAGATAGACGGACGACTGGTGAGTGTCTGTTCCTCTCAAGACCTTTGTGGAGTCGGTCCTGTTTCATACCGACAGCTAACCTCTATGACCGCTGACGTACCGGCCCGTCACTGTCAGTGGTTCCGGGGGGAACCTTTGTGCTGCACTGTCCGGCGGACAAACTAACGCTTCTGCACACTCCTTTAACCAGCGGTGTTATTATGTGTTTCTGTGACAGGGAGGAACTCTGATAGCAGTTGGTCTTGGTGTGGCTGCTGCAGGATTTGCAGGTATATATAATAATAACAATTATTATTTTGTTAGTTTGCAGTGTACTATCTTGACTTGAGGAAAAACTTCTGCTCCTTGAATTTTCTGCTTTCATGAGAAAAGGTGTGTTCTGTTTTCGTGACGAAATAAATCCCTTAAAACAGATAAGAGTTTTTCTCATAAAAAACAAAATTGATCTCATTAATTCAGAAAAACAGAGCAGATTTTTTTTCTGTGTGAATGCTGAATTCTAAGTGAAGGCAATATGCTTCTGTAGGTTTGGAATACGCTGTTTCATGTGCTTTGTGTTTGATCCACAGGGCGCTATGCATTCCAGCTGTGGAAGCCTCTGGGCCAAGTCTTCTCTGACACTGTCAAGAAGATGCCCACCTCGGTGAGTGATTCATCAACCTCCTGTTAAAACCCGTCTGGTAGAGCCCGACAGATGTGATTTAGTAGAATAATTCCTATACTGTATCATCCTATCTATATATATTTAAAGAACATTGGCAGTGATTCCTTGATGTCAAAACCTTTATTTCTAAATTTAAGTGAGGCTTGACATTTTGCAGTTTAACCCTTAACCGTATCATGAGTTAGTATCAATAAAAGTAAAAAGATACAACCAAAATATGACAAAAATTTTTGGGTTTTCCTATCTGCAAACATAAACGCAGATACTGATATGTCTGCGAAAGACTCATATAATCAATGTTCTCAATGCTGTTCTGTCACCTTAGTCTTTCTCATCGTATTACAAAGGAGGTTTCGATCAGAAGATGACCAAACGAGAGGCCAGCCTCATTCTCGGCATAAGGTAAAACAAACATTTATTTTCTTTTAAGTTTTACCTTAATAAGTCTAAGTCTTCTCACACGGATGTTTTATTTTGTGTCCAGCCCGGTCAGCACCAAGTCCAAGGTACGTGAGGCCCATCGGAACATCATGGTCCTGAACCACCCTGATAAAGGTACATCCTTTATACACCTACTTGTTTTCATCAGCTTTACCCAAGGCCAGGTTTCCTGTTTCCTCAGTGTGTTGTTGTCGGCCGCTGACTCTTTAAATGACAGAACTCAAAATAGTCTGCAATACTCCAATCATAACTGGTCGATGAATAAAAAAGGTATTATTTGTGTCTCGATCCTTTTACAGAAATGTAAAAAGGGAACTTCAAGTTTCATATATTGAGTTGTATTTGTGTTTTAATTTTATTGATAGTTATTTATTATAAAGTTTAATTGTAATTTATCAAAACTCAATTACAGTTCTTTGTCGCAAGAAGACATTTTAGAATTTCTTTACTTCCTTATATCAGTATCAGCCTCAAAAAGATCATATAGGTTGGGCTCTAAAAATATCTGAATCGAAACATCTGGAAGCTACAACACAATAATGTGCACATAGATGGTCACAATTTGCCCTATCTAAACTGAAATATCGGAGGAATCTGATTATGACAATTTGTAACTTTACAGATAGGCCTTCAGAGCTTTATATCTTTATACACATAGTCATATTTCTTTAATAATTTACTCATGTTTGGCCCATTTAGGCCTTAATCTGAAACATCTACTCTCTCCAATTCACTACAATTTATACATGATATAGATTTGGGACACTTTTTAAAATTAGATTAAATGCATATAACTCAGTGAGTAGCCTGGTCTCGGATCACACTTAATGTTGTGTGTTTGTGTGTGAAGGTGGGTCACCATATATCGCAGCAAAGATCAATGAGGCCAAAGACCTTCTGGACAAGGAGATGCGACGATGACCTGCCCTGCTTAAAAGCTTCCATCACTTAATTCCATTGTACTCCTCCATCAACACCAACACCTCACCTGGACCTCCACTCAGGCTCCGCAAGAGGAAAACAAAAAACAACTATAATGACATTGTCCGTCTTCAGATTGTCACATAACTTCTCTTCCACGACCTTGACAATTTGTAAATGTGTCTGTCAAATGTTGTATCATTGCCCTCTAGTGGTAACTGATGTACATCCATGAGAAATAACTGCTCATGAAACTGAGTGAACTTACGAAATATGAGTATGTAATGTGTTATATAAAGAGGATCTGTTTCAATTAATAATAGAATAATAAATTTGAATGTTTGTTGCTGAAGACTTTGTGAAAATGCTTTTTTTTTGGCGAGGAGTGAATTTCCTTTGAACTCATGTTGTGTTATTAATATGCGACTGTGGGTTAGACTTTGTTGATTTGTCTCTCAATGTTAAATGTGAAAATATTTTGTGACCAATTAATAAAAAAAATATTTCAGACAGCACCTTCAAAAAGCGTCTTTATTTTGAGGATGAGGTCATGAAGTCACTGCATGTTACTGGACTGAGAGGACAGAAGCATTTAGCAGTTACACTTACAGCAGCAGTTACCGGTCAAAAGAAAAGAGCAAATAATCACAAGGTTGTTAAGCTTGAAAAAATCAATCAAATAAATATAAAAAAAATGAATCTGTCTTTCTCTGATGTCACCGTGGCTGCAAACCAGTCACAGTGAAACCTGTGTGTCTGTTGACTCGACTCCAGCGGAGTCAGGTCATCTCAGTGGGCGGCGCAGGTTCGATCTCCATCATGAAGGCAGAGGGTTTTATGAAGAGCAGCGTGGTTGGAGCCTCTGGGTCCTTGAAAGATTTGAGCATCATGGACACAACGATGTTGACAAGTCCCAGAGAACATTTCAACAAGAAACAGCATGAAGTCGAACAGAAATGAAAGGAGACAACGTATGCTCATGACTTAGGTTAAATCAAGCTGCTAGGTGTGAATTATGCAAATGTTTGGAATCGATGCGAAGTATTGGCCTAACTTTGAAGACATTTTCAACCCATTTAACACAAAGAATATACATGTCTCCTTTAAAATTGATTTCTTACTGAATCTCTCCTTGGTCCATTGCCATTAGTTTATTCGCTTGGTCGAATCGGGACATTCTACAATACAGAGCCCACAATTTAGTGAACCATCCTCTTGACTTATATCATATGTTGCCTCCTCTCCTGCTGTAGTGCGGAGACTTCAGTCACCTGAACCTTAAAACAGACAATTTATCATCTAAACTTTGACTTTAAAAGCTTTTAACACATGTAAAGAATCTCAAAGAAAAAAATATCTTTAGTTCAGCAGCCTTGATGTGTATCCACATATCTTACAAATACAAGAAAACGAGAGTGTCTAGGCACACAATGCAGGACTTTTCGTGTATGTTATACTTCATTTATCAAATTGTGCACACAAATTAGTTTGCTTTTCTCAAGGCCGCCTGCTGGACTGAGTGCTGGACTGGAATCAGTTTAAAAAAACAAAAAAACTGATTCTAATTTTATTTTCCTGCTTTATTACGTCGCCTGTTTTAAACAGTCTTTACTGTGCGCTTTTACAACAGTTTGTATATAAAGATGAACGACATGACAGCTCCCCAAAAGTGAAGCCAAATTACCTGGATCCCTCCCTGGTAGCTTGCTGCAGTAATGTTGCACGCCTCTTCCATGTTAGCAGAAGGGACGTGGACCAAACTAAAGAAATATTTCACATTAAAAAAAGGTTAATATTCTAACATATTAGGCACTTTTTGGAGTTCAAGAGTTAGGTTACCTGGTAAGTTTGGCTTTAGTTAATTATTGAATGCTATAAAAACAGCTTGAAGCATCATGACTGACTCATACACGGCTCCAAGCCACATCACTGGCTCCTGTCACCCTGGTATTTTGGCTTCATTTTTGTACGGTGGGGAGAAGGGGAGGTGCGTCGTCCATTTTTATTTACAGTCTATGGCTTTGACAGTCTGGCAGTCATTTGTGAATAGGACAATTTTTTTCTTGAACATTTTCGACGACTTGCAAGAGGATTTATATAAATTATGTGAGTGTTATATTTTAATCTGATCTGGTTGTCGTATTGTTGTATGAAGCTCTTTGGGCTTTGCAGTTGACTCTTCCTCATGTTGCCATGGAAACAGTCTTATAACTTTGAGTTTTTGTCAATAAAGCAGTTTATTTTCTTCAGCTTGTATGTAGTGTGGATTCAGCCGGGAGAGTTTCATGTCGAACTGAGTGTTGAACAGCTCTAACAGGCTGGAGGTGGGTGAAATGTTCGGGACTGTTGCTGCTGGAGCTGGATCCAGTCGCTGCACACCATGAGAAACTGTAGCTCCGCCCTCTGAGTTCCTGCACCGGCTGCCAGCTTCGTCTTTTGTGAGAGGACGCAAATATAAAAGAGGCAAAGAGGCAAGAAATGAGAGAAAGTCGTAGGAGGCACAGACAGAAACCATGATAGCACCATGGAAGCTCCACCCACATAGGGGAATGAGAGGCATGCTGGGAAGGAGAAGACTTCTTATCCAAAAAAGGTTATTTTACAGTCAGAGAGCATCAGGGGACATGAGTATTATTATTCCAGTAAATATTTCCAGTATTTTACATTGGATCCAAAAGGTGCCGTTTAGAGGGGACTGATCCTTCACTATAGCCCGGGGGAAAGCTTTCAGAGCGGAGAGGCTGATGGGTAATGTAGTCAGATGTAGATAAACAGCAGCAGTAAGAATGAGACTAGTAGCTGCAGTGACCCAGGGCTTTCTTGGCACAGGGACAGAAAATCGTAGGTCTCGCTGGAAATGAATGAGCAGCCCTTCATTGAGGCTGCTCGCTTTAACGTCGTCCATTAGCAGTCCTGCCTGGCCGTGTCTAACTCTTCATCCTGCGGCCCAGCCTCCTCTTCCTCCAACCCCTCTTCCACTTCATCCTCCTCCTCTTGATCTTCTTTCTCACTCAGTTCCTCTCCGATAACATCGAGCCGTGCCTCCTGTCCGTTCAGCACCTCATCGTCATCATCATCGTCATGGAGCCCCACCTCCTGCAGCTGCAGCCGCTGCTCTTCCACCAGCAGGAGGCGCTCTCTGACGCCCTCCGCTGACGTTGCCGTGTCGCTGGGACTCCCGAAGTACTGCTCGCTCCTGAAACGATGATAACTTGAGTAAGTAGTGTGTATAATATATGAGCTCTGTGTGTGTTGTGTGTTGTGTGTGTGTGTGTGTACCCATCAGGGAAGATAACGGGTGTGGTCAATCTGTCCAACAGAGTTTTCCCAGAGGAGTCGACCTCATCCAGCAACTCGGCCTCGACACACTCTTGCTGTAAAACCTGAAACAGTGCAAACACACGTGCTGAAGG
Organism: Limanda limanda; assembly: GCF_963576545.1. Classification (NCBI taxonomy): domain Eukaryota; kingdom Metazoa; phylum Chordata; class Actinopteri; order Pleuronectiformes; family Pleuronectidae; genus Limanda; species Limanda limanda. The sequence continues at coordinate 9,939,253 of NC_083651.1, forward strand.
CAGATTTAGATTTTCACTATGACTGCAACATTGTGCGAGGGTGTCACAATGCCGTCAGCTGTTTTAAATAACTGGTCACAAAGACTCAATGTCAACAGGTCTCCTTTTTTTTTTTAAATGTCTTCCTGACTCACAGGTCTGCTGCTGTCAACGCCTGACACGTGAAGTCTGTGTCTCACCTTCTCGGCGGCGGTGTGGAAGTTCAGAGTCAGCTCCAGTCTCTGTTGCCTCTCTTCACCGCTGACGCTGAACTGTTTCCATATTCGGTTGAGCCTGGGCAGAGTATCTCCGGACGAGCGTGTTGTACAGCGCAGAGATTGACAGAGGACCACGGTGGCCTGCAGCAGCTGGCGGCCATAATCATAAGTGCTCTGCAGACAAGCAGAGAAACAGAGTTATTGTCTGTGTTTTGTCTTTGTAGTCAGTAGAGCTCATACCCCTGCCAACAGCCCAACATTTGCCTTGTATTCAATCAAGCTGCACAAATTCCACACACTCACAGATATCAGTTCCTGGTGTTAATGGTGGGAGTGAACCATTAATCGAAGCGGCTCCGATCAGTAATTTACATTAACAGAGCATCGTTTGACAGAGTGTAGAGTGGAAGTGTCTCACCTGAGCGACGTCCACGAACTTCCTGTGTTTGTCCAACATGGTCATCGTCTCTTGAGAGTCGTCACCCAGTCGGACATGAGTCTTCAACAGGGCGTCCAAAAGCTCGCCAAGCCACTCTACTGACTGAGAAAACACACACACACGTCCCATCAGTACAGTAGGTGCCTGTGTGTGTGTATCTGCCTTTGAGTCTGTGTGTGTCTGCCTTTGTGTCTGTGTGTGTGTCTGACCTGTAGAGCGTCCTCTTCACATTTGAACAGTTGGACCATCTGTAGCATTTTCAGCCTCCTCACATCCACCATGTCCTCACACCTGCAAAACACACACACACACATAATATGACTTCAAATCGGCTTCAAATATATAACTTAACTATGTTAATTACAACAACCACATAAAAGTTGGTAAAAAGACACCATGGTGATAATTGAGGTATTGTATCGTAGCTAAAACATAAAGTTTGACTGCATGTTGCCACTAAATGAAAGGTCATGGGGTCAATAAATAATTAAACAGCAGGAATGGGACGGAAACTCTGACCAGTTGCTACTTTTTACAACTAGGGAAAAACAGCAGCATAAACAGGAAATAGCAAATGGGAGGTAAAATGTACTGGACGAGGTCAGTCACACATTTTACATTCTGTTACAGAGTCAGATTTTCAAACTTTTAGTGAAAGTGAGAGTGGTGACTCAAACTTAAGTGAAGAAACAAAGACATTGTTGCATTTTTAAGTTTTTGGTTTGATTCTACAGCTGAGAAACAAAGAGAAGGAGGAGGGAACCTCTGTTTGCGGAGCTGCATCTCCTCCATCACAGCCTGGATGTGCTGGACGTTGTCTTGCTGCTCTCCTGCTGGACTCTCGGTTTCCTCCAGAGACCACGGTGGCTGGCTGCACATCTGCTCCATCAACAATGCCCCCTTCTGACGCAGAGAGGTGAGACCTGCCTCTGGAGGTAGAGAATTTGTGGATGTACTTAATAAATACGAAAGAAATGAGTTATTTAGAGAAAAATTCAAAGGTGCCTTCATTCAAAGCACGAACCGACAGATTGCAGCTTCTCCTCCAGCAGTTTGAGATTTTGTTGAATTGAAGCTCCGTCGGCCGGCGCCACATCAGCACAGAGCATTCCCAGTAAACCGTCCAGCTGCTGAGACAACTGCAGAGTAGACGTAAAGCTGTAATCACTCGAAAAACATCAAAGTCACTTAGTTCTCTCTCTACTTTCACACATTCTGCCTCATCCTGACATTTTTGTTTTTAGTTCTGTTCACCTCCTGAAGAGCTGCTAATGTTTCAACTAATATTGTTGTATATTTATTATCATTTGATTGAGTTTGGGAAACAGTTTCTGCCTATAGTCTTGAGCCAAGCTAGTCTTAAAGCAGCACTTTGTAACTTTTAACAACAGCGCCCTGAGGGATGCTGGGCTCAAAGTCTATCGATGTGTTGATTGGAGCTCTGACATTCGTAGTCCCAATCACTGAACTGAAACACAACTGAACAGTGGATATTACCCATGATCCCCGGCTTCCTGAACCAGAGGAACTGGAGCTGTAACATATCCACCAAACTCTGTTTAGAATTCTACATGTTTCAAAAGTTTCCTGGCTGAATATAAGAGATAAACACTGTTTTTTATTGACTCTTAAGCTTTTTCAACTTATCTACAGCCCAGCATTACTCTTTAACACGCCAGATTTTACACATTTAGCTCCACTCCACTGCAGTGGTAGTAGCATATAGCTCTTAAAATATTTTTTACGTATATTTTTTTCTACGAAGGAAAAAATGGCAAAAGTGTGTGTTACCTCCTGTGTGGTGCTGTGGAAGCCCTGCGCCGCCTGCAGGACGTTCTGCCGATTCTCCAGCTGAGCCGCCTGTCGGTAGCAGACATCGCTGAGCTGCTGCTGCAGCGACTTCAGCTCCACCACTTCCTCCTCCTCCCCGACATTGAGCAAGGCAGCGATCTGCTGGTTCAACTCCACGTACACCGCAAACCACTCCTGTACACACACAAGCAGCGATAGAGAATCAGAGTCACATACACTGCATCAGCTTTCTTCAGTTAACTCCCCGCTAAAAGACAAACCAAGATCTGTATTTAGCCACAAATCTCATTTATCAGTTTGCCCTCGTCACATGATGCGTGTGTGTTCAGTGTGTTGCATTACACTGTGCTGGCTCTCGATCTCCTCGTGTTTCTGCTGCAGGGCCTGAGCCGCTCGAATCGAGTCTCCGATCGCCTGATGAGTCTTTAACAGCTCTGACCCTGGACCCTGCAGCCAGGTCACCACCTGAGAGACACAAACAGAAATCCATGTAAACATTTAACTCGTTAGCATCAGAGAAAAGGGAGGAAGTATTTTAGGTGATCCTCCAAGAACAAAAAGTGTCATTCATTTCCTCCATAGACAGCATAGTAAATATAGTTTTTTGTCAAATAAAAAGTCGAGCATAAAGCCTGTTTGCACAAAAACGTAAGATGACAGGTTATCTTTGACTCCTCTGTGCTTTCGATATGAAGCATAACTTCATAAAGCTTCAGATAATGTTTCATGCATCAGGAACATCGGCAGGCTATGACTGACAAGTCGTGACAGTGTGATAGCCTTCACAGCATCAGGACCCTGAAACTGAAGCAGCTAAATGGAATTCAGGCCTCATGAATCTGAATTTTTGACAAGTGTGTTACTCTTGTGCTTTTCCTTTCTGTGATATCTCACAATGTCTAATGTGCAGAGGTTCCTCAGAAAAACAAATTTCAGTCTCAGTGAAGATTTCCATCCTTCCGCAACGTTTCTCTGAGTGTCTGAGCTGCAGTGCTGCAGAGCGACCAACAGGAGGCCCTCAGGCTCTACTTGTTTCTGTGATGGAGGTCATATGATACCACCATCTTTGATGTTGACTCTTCATAAACCTTATATTCTATAAAAAGTTCATATCGTATTAAAATCACAGTTTCCCTAATCAAACCCATAAAATGTTGGCATTTTATTTTATTATATTATTTTATAAAACTAGGCGTGTAATGACAAAACGTTAAGTCACTGGTTCTGCTTTACTCCGTATCCACTTTATATTTTTTATTCAAATACATTAATACTTTTATTTTTCAACAATATTTTTCGACTTAATTTATTATGTTTTACTCACTGTACTCTATTCTATTTTTATATTGTTTTGTTACTTTAATAGTGGAGCAAGCTGGCACAAGAATTAAGTCTTTTCTTATTCTATCTTATTGTAAAATGAACATAAAACAGTTTGCCTGTGTGTTTGTCTGAAACAAACAAAAAACATCATGATTTAGATTTGATCTTGAGTTGAAGTTAAAAAATGTTCACCAAACAGTATAATACAGAGCATCATCTGGAACTGTCTATCCACATGTAGATGTACCAGTATCTGGATTTTAATTGTATTTATCAGGTCAGTGATGCCTTGAAGAGCTAACACACACACAAGGAGACACAGTTCGATACAGAACTAGGCCACCACCCCCCACCTCAAATCCTCCAGGCTAGCGACCAATATGTTGAGGTTACCATGACAACCCCCGGCTCATCTCTTCTCCAAGACAGTCGGCCTACCCATCAGCCCCTGCGGCTGCACATGAACCCCAGTAACCACAGCAGAGTCTATGTCTGCTGAGGAGCCCGGACAGTGAAGCTGCTCACTGACACCGTTTCAGAAGGTGAAAGGCTGGATGATGAAACATTGAAGACACTGAAAGACGGAGGATTAAGTAGCAGTACAATGTTTTACATTTGTAGGACGTGTTTACAGATTTGTTCTCATGAACTGCATCTTGACTTTTTAAGACTTAAGGATTCATACATATAGTTGAAAACTGCTGTGTGTTTTAAAAGGTGGAAAAACTTTGATGTTTGAAAAATAAGCTTATTTTTTATGTCTTTAATCTTACTAAACCTCCAGCTCAGTGTGGAGGTATAAAAATCATAAAAAAAAGTCACATCTGAGAAGATGGAAGCAGAAAGTGTTCTGTATTTGTGCTTTAAAAACGACTTAAAACAGGGTTTTCATTATATGAAGATTACAGAGTATAGTGTGTGTGTGTGTGTGTGCCTGTGTGCGTGTGTGTTTATTACCTGCATGACCTTGGTGTGAATCTCATCCAGCTGGCTGCGTTTGTTTCGCTGCCTGCAGAGCTCCTGGTATCGGGTGTACTGCTCCCTGAGTGAGTCCAGCAGCTTCATCACCTGAGGCTGAGCCAGCAGTTCCTCCTCCATGGGACGCCAGGCCGGACCTGAAGGTCAGAGGTCAGAGAGAGGTCAGGAAGGAGTGGGGTTACAGTCTGGTAGTGTGTGATGGTCCTGCTGCTTCTGAAGACATAGATGCTACAACAAGTCCCTGTGACCTTGCCCTGGAACAGCTGAATGACTGCATTCAACAAGACAACTACAAAGAAAACACTTCAGACGACACCCCTCGACCCACAGCTGCTTCCTCACCTCCCTGTCCTCCTCCTCCCTCGGAGCCGTTAAACCGACGCTGCTGCAGCTCCGACAGCAGCTCATGACCTGCACACAGACACAAACAAAAGGGAAGAGAGGGCTGGTTTGAGATTTGAGAGCCTGTTATAAAAGCATCTGAAACAATAACACATCAGTGTTTGTGTGTACATGCTGTTAGATAATGAAAGGAGCTGGCAGAGGGAGGAGGGTGGTACCACAAACAAAGACTCCTTTCACCTCTGCCCAGCAAACACACAGACACAGGCCGCTCAGTACAGTGAACACAGCCATCCACCCAACCATCCATCATCCATCCATCCATCCATCCATCATCCAACGAACCATCCATCATTCATCCATCGTTAGTGTCTATCTAGCTCCCGTTCTTGGTGGCAGCAAACTAAAGTTGCTTTCAGACGTGCACTGAACTCTGGATAATCTCTTGAAATCATCTGAAGGGCCGGGTGTGAGTTGCTGTGTGTGATTTGCTGTGGACATTCTCTTCGGTTTCCACTGCCAGCCCACGAGTGAAATGTCCAGATGTGTGAGTGAACCCACGTGAGAACACAGCAGGAGATAATCCAGAGGATTCAAAGCAAGTGAGCGGGCGGGTTGATGATGTATATAACACGCGACAGACGAGAAGATGATAGTTACCAGTCTGAAGAACAGTCTCGGGGTCAAAGGACGGTAAGAGGGCCGAGTCAGCTGATCTGCAGAGAACGAACAAGACAAACAACTTTAAACTATAGCTAGTGTACCTTTGTGTGTACGTTTGTGTACGTTTTTTTACGTGTGCGTACTTTTCTTTGTCCATCGAACTGCTCTTGTCACTGTCGTTGATGATCGACAGCTCGTCCAGCAGCGACGTTGATTCTTTGGTGAATTTCTCAAAAACCTGAAAACAAGATGAAACCAGACTTGCTCGGACTTGGTGGCAGGTTACCTTGACAACAAGCACTTTTAGTCACGCATCAAATCCATGGATTTATTTAAATCAAATGAGAATCACCAGTCTCTTGTTGAGCCAGTCGTTGTGGTCGTAGTCCAGACTTCCTCCAAAGTCGTCTGTCAGCTGACAGGGTTCGATGTAACGAGTCAGTTTATTGGCCGAAACCAGGATCACCTGACACACAAAACAAAAACACATATAAATCACACTGGATTCACTCTTATGTCTCTACCCTGTACAAACTTTTTGTTCCTGGCTGGTTCCAGCCTGATGAATATCACATGTTCATGAGGACGTTCAGATTAAATTTATTGTTAGATAATCAACGGACCCTTCCTCTGTTGCCTGTTTTGATTAGTATATTTAAACTCAAATGAATTTCGATATGATGATTCACCATTGTACACTATTGAAGAAACAACAAAAGTCCAAACGTTTCCCTCTTTCAGAAGGGATGTTGCTCATGTTTGCCCGATCGGGACGCCTGGAAGCCACAGTTGTCTAAAGGCAGCTTTGGGTGTGGCAAGTGTCTCCAGTTCTGTGACACACCAGATCGTAAATACTTCAAACATCAGCGTTCTGGAGAGAAATGTTATCCTAACCACTGGCTCCTGACTATGAGGAGCCATGTTAACCACATTGAGAGCGACACGTGTGACTGATGCAGGTCAGACACTGGAGCTGTAGGTTGTTTCTGTATTTTACAGAGATTTGGGGGGATTGACTCATTTTAGCTTCTTTATATACATTGTCAACCTTTATTCAACTTTTTAACAAACTCACGGCCATTTTTAAAACCATCTCTTTGCTGTTTCAAACATCAGCACTGATAACAGATATTATTTTAAGTGTTGCCTCAGTCCATGATCCAAACAGTTCTCAGATCACAAGACGAACTTGTGTTTGTGAAAAGCCTGTGAGCTCATCTTTTTCTTCTGCAGAAAGATAAAAACAAGGTTAACCCTTACTTTACTTTAGCCTTTACAGATCTCTTTAAACGAAATAGTACAGAACTCTGAACAACATTTCTATGAGATTGTTTTACAAATACCTGGACAGTCAGACAGCTGGTGGTAAGTCTGTGTCCCAGTTGTCACGGGAGCAGAATCTCAGTGTGCACCGGTGTGTGTGTGTTTGTGTGTGTGTGTGTGTGTGTGTGTGTGTGTGTGTGTGTGTGTGTGTGTGTGTGTTTGAATGTTAGGTCAGACGTTGGAGCAGCTGTACAACACACACCCCACACACACAATCCATAGTTAAGATGAGTCACATTTCAACACTGTCACTGGAATCTCCCTCCAGCAGCTGTGTGTGTGTGTGTGTGTGTGTGGAGTAAGTGAAGACACGGTGAACTATAACAGAATTAAACTAGAAGGGAACTCAGAGAGTGGATCCCTCTGACGCCCAATCTCGCCATGTTAAAGAGATTGGAAAAATAATCCTGGATCCGCCCTTTTAGCCAGATCAGCTCTAAAATGGAAAGGACTTTTCCATGGGTCCTGCTGCACCCCTCCACATGGAAATCAGTTCACTCGTTTCTGAGTTATCCTGCTGACAAACAGTCACAGATTGAAAACATGACCTCCTTGGCAGAGGTGCAAATAAACTCAACCGCAGCATATTTTTTTAATCAAAGCACCGAATATTACTTCTCACAAAACATATTCAGCATCCAAACAATCCAACAAACTACATATTCATGAACTCACAGCTTAAAAAAGGGCAACCTCGGACGTTGAGAATGAGAAATTAACTCATTTCATGCAGTCAAGCTGTTGGTGTTTTTTAGGCAAAGCCTTAAAGTCCTAGAGTCACAAAGAACACAAGGAAAACCCCCAGTGTGATTTATAAAAGTAAAATAATCTCAACGCTCGCTGCAAGGATCCATATGCAGCAACAATCAAGTTACCTACACACGCAGCAACTTGCTCTGGTTACCACGGCAACGGTAGTAGCCGTTCAGCCAACATGGGCGTAAGAATCTGGGTCACAGTGCAGACTGATCTCTGTCAGTAAAACCATCTGTTATCATAGAAGAGGAGGAGGCTAGCTAAAAAATCTCACTCACACACACACACACACACACACACACACACACACACCATCGATCCTGGCTCAGGTTTCCAGCAGCACTCAGGACGGATAATGATGCTAAGGGCTATTATATTAGTTTCTGTTTGATATCAAGTAACAACACAATCAATGATTGTGTGTGTGCTTGTGTGCGTGTGCGTGTGTGTGTGTGTGTCAGACTGTGTGTGTGTTTGCTCTTATTGAAACAAAAACACTGTTTCTAGACTTTTCGAGCTGCCTTCCTGAGCAGCCAATCCAAGAGGGCATGTAAGCATTGGAACAACGAACCACTGACACTCAAACTCTATACCCGCCTGCAGGCAGTAGATAAACACACATCTTCAGAGTCAACATGGCAACGAACGTTTGCTCCTTGTTGTTCTTAAAACTTGACCTCATGGTGAACACTCAAATCTCGGGTCAGGTTCCTGCAGCAGAAACGGGAACCAAACCTCACACCAATGTCCAGAGATGCTCTTCTGGACCGTGACCTTTGACCTCCCAACTCTTTCCACCTCACCTGTGAGTCAAAGTGAACGTTTGTACCAAATTTGAAGAAATGCCCTGAAGGCATTCTTGAGGTATGGAGGACCGACAACCCCGAAAGCATAATTCCAGTCACCTCTCAGAGCTCCAGAGACCAGGGAGTGTGAGGGAAACTCACCTCGAAGCCCAGACGATCTTTCTCCTTCCAAAAGCAGAAGTGTGTGACCTTCTTGTCCCAGAATTCATCTGGCTTCACCACGCAGACCAGCGACACCTCGGCCGGGATCACATTCTGAAACAGCAACGACAGAGTCAGCGTCATCAGATGTTGATTGAGCCGACAGAATAAGGAAGGTGGTCATGTATGGAGGGGCGTTAAGACATGTTTGTACCTGCAGCATGAGCACCACAGTCTTGACAATGTTCCACTGAGACTTCCGTCCGTCCACGATGACGGTGAAACCTCGGGCCTTACACTTCACACTAAGAGAGAGAGAGAGAGAGTGAGGAAGCTTTTTACAGAACAGGGTCATGATGCGATAAGACTCAAGTTGTAATAAAGTGGAATCATCCTTTAAGCCTTTTCTAGAACATCTGAACATGGATTCTGATGATGGAATAAAGAGCCAAGTACAAATCATCAAATAGGTCCAGAGGCTTTAAAACACAGACACACACCAGACGGTCTGCTACTGCATCTGTATGTGTGTGTGTGTGTGTGTGTGTGTGTGTGTTTGTGTGTACCTGGGGATGCTGAGAAGGTAGTCCAGCGTGACACTGAGCTCCTCCATGCTGGTCTGATCTGAACTGAGAGGTATAGTCAGGATCAGACCACTACGCCGGTCTTTGCCCCCTGAATGAAAACGGACAATTAGAGAAGGCAGAAATGTCATCGATGGAAAATCTGGTTTTACCCATCTAGGCATGTTATCTCATATTTTGTTACTTATTGTGGTTGAGAGTTTGTGTGTTTTGTACCTGACAAAAAGGCCAGTTTCTTCTTGAGGATGGGGAGCATGGTGGTGGCTTCCATGGTAACGTGTGACATCTGTAAGCACACATCCAAACGATACTTAAATGTACAATCTCACAGCTGAGAATGGTGCACAATATAAGACACAACTTTACAGGCCCAGACACTAGTCCACAATGTCAAACACCTGTCCATATAGTGAGACACTAGTCCAACAGGGTCTGACACTATAGTCCATCGTTTCAGCCACTAGTTTAAAGGCCAAGATACTACATTATACTAGTCAACATAGTCAGTCAGACCGTACTCCGCATAGTCAGATACGAGCCCACAGGTTTTCACACTAGTCCATAATTTTAGACACAAGTCCACATAGTCCAACAGGCTTGGACTTTAGCCAACATGCGCAGACACTATAATAATAGCAGACTATACGCACTTTCCAAAAATAATTATATGATGAATGTTCAACTCTACTATTTGACTTGGTTTCAGAATAAAAGCTGATATTTTATCACAGGTGTGATTTTTATCATTATTTTTTTTATTATCTATTATTATCATCTTTATTAGCAGAGGTGGAGGACGGAGTATTTGTGCTTGGTCTAGTAACTGCAGCAGCAGCAGTTAGTCCTGCAGCATGGCTTCATGTTCTTCCTCCTCCTCTTCCTCAGCCTGTCTGAGGCCTGGCTGCAGAAGCAGGACGGCCCGGCCCTGGCTCGGATCGGTTTGTCTCGGCTTGGTTCGGCTCGGCCCACCGACACAATGACCCACATTCATTAGCGACCCCAGGCTGCGGCTTTTGTGGCTCAAACCCCGCTGACCCCAGACTCCATCCACTCAGCATCGACAACTTCAGGGATCGATCAGTATCCAGTATTGATCAGGCTTTTCTTACCTTCCACTCAAATCAGCTGCATTTTATATTCTCTCGGTTTTTGTAACCCACTCTTCCTCTTCTCCTGTTCTCCTGCAGCTCCTCGTTCTCCTCCTCCTCCTCTTCCTCCTCAGGCTGATGGATCAGCAGATACTGAAAATATTCTCCATTAATACTAAACACTGGAGATTCAGTTTCCTCTTCGCTCTTAACAACAGTAGAAACACAGAGAACAGGCGGTGAAGCTGCGCAGCCTCAGTGAAGCGCAACAAAATAAAATCACATCCGGTAAGGCAACATTCAAAATAAAAGCCCTGGAGTCTCAGTGTAAAAACTCTCTCTTGGACCCCAATGTTCATTTCCACAGATACCCAGAAACCAAGCAGTTATTAATCATAATTTAATTATAAGAGTATTATTCAATTAATCAAATGGTCTAAAAATATATTTCCTATTGTGATTTTTTCTTCTTCAACAGAAAAATGCCAAATATTTCCTGGTACTATTTGTTTTAATGCAAATAAAATAATTAATACAAGAGAGCTATGGATATATATGTAATAATGAATAATCAATCTACAATTAAGTAAAAAAAAACCGACTGACATATTCATAATAAAAGAAACGTTTAAATGTGTTAATTACTGTACAAACATTCTGATAAAAGGCATTTTACAACAAATGTAATCAAAATATAGTAAAAAGATCAGGGCCACAAGCTGGAGTTTGGTTATATTAGTGATGCAGCAAAATGGCAATTGTGTGATTAGTTAGATTTTCGTAGAAAATAATATTATAAGGTCGTTTTAAAGTCTGTAACAGTGATTGTAACGGAAGACAAATTGTCAATTTTTTCTCCAATAAAATAAGTATTTGACAAATGAAGTTACTGAAGTGATAATGGCACTTTAGAGGAAAACTTTACATTAAGCAAACTCTCACATGATACGATTACAAAAGGTGAAGAAGAATAATGACTTTTTCCTAAAAATGCTGTAATTGTTATTTCCCCAAACATATTGACAAATAATTTATTTATCAGTTTTTTTGTCTATAAAAACACTGCTACATATTCTGATCACTTTAAAAATGTTTATCCATTTATACCATGCTTCTGTTCTGAAGGGCTGTTTGCTTCTTTCCCGGTAAAATCCCGATCAGCTTCATAAAACTTGAATCGTGCTTCCGGGGCGGGGCCACAGTTAAACAAGCCACGCCCATTCAATTCAGACGGGCGAGGCGTTCATGAGACCCCAGAAACTGGAAAACCTGCCTTTACAACTGAAATTATTGTCAGTAAGTATGATTAACAAAGATGATAAAGATATTATAAATAATAATCATCATCATCATTATTTTTATAAGGTGTATTTGAGTGCACATTTTTCACCAAAAAAAAGACACAGATTACTTATATCTGATTTATTCATTAATACATCACATTAAATAAATACACAACTTTCTATTTGTCTGAATCATACAACAAGGAACTAACAACCACAAAAAGCATTATGCTGCTAATATAAGAGACCAAAACCAATTTCACCTGGAGTTTTTAACAGGATTGACACTATGTTTCATTCATATTCATGTCAAATCCATGTTCACAATTCACGTTTCTTTCCGCTTTCATACTGACACCTTCATATTTACTATTATCCAACCGGGCGAGGCAGGCACTTGTCCACCCTGAGTCCAACTATCTGGGGTTTCCTCCTGTCAAGAGGGAGTTTTTTTCCACAGTGCTAATGTGGATATACAGATGGTAAAGTAATTTGCTGTATGGTTTTAAGTTATCAATTGATTGGAAAATAATACATTCAGCTGTTCGGTTCACCTTCATTTTTTTGTGACGTTTTGCATGACCTTCACTTATTGAAGTACAATAAACATATTCATAAAGTGTCAGTAAATGCATCACAACAGTCTCCGCAGACCCTCTCCCAGTGTTCACACGTCACCACCCAGAGGACGCAGAAAACTACAACACTGACAAAACCGGTTTCCCTCAAAATGAAGTGCTGGATTATTGGACGGTTTATGTGTAGTCTGTAGTTTTGTGTGAGTGTTTGTGTGTCAGGAGTCTTAAAGTCGAGTCGTGCAGATGATCTGAGGTGCAGTGAGCTGATCTTTAGCAGATTTCCCATCATCCTTTGGCGGAGGGGTGGACGTCCATGGCCACCTGAACCTGGAAGACAGATTAAGAGACATGCATTCAGATACCACTACACAGTTGGTTTTCATCCTATTTTAAAGTGTTTTTTTTTGTTTGTTAGTTTTTGGTCACATGATTATTATTGAATGTTTATAGTTTTTTCCCTCTGTACATATTTTAAACATATATTTGATACATTAGTTTTTGTCTAAAATTGCTAATTTTGTCATTGTCGACAACTGTATCTGTTCTTGTGACTGCTCTTTGTTTTCCTGTATCCATTCACTTTTCAATAGTGGATTCCTGCTGACTGTACTTTTCTTCTAGAAACTTTGAAATTATATTAAGTGCCAACCAATAATTGTTTTGAAATTTGTTTCAAATTAACTGTCCCAAGGTCATTTGCCTAAAAATAAAAAGGAATACATGATACATATCCAGGCCTTGGTATTGGCCTCAACACGTTGAGACTTGCAAGATCTCAGATTTGCATACAGACAGACACATTTGTTATACGAAAGTGCAGACTTACCTCTGTTTGACCGCCATCTGCTGGATGGTGTCAGGCAGAGGCTGCCTAAAGGTCTCAGGCAGGAAGACACAGAGAACAACACTGAGCAGGGACAGACCGGCCACAACAATCCACGGCAGGAACTGATAGAAGACAGCTGGAGAAAAAAAGGGATCAAATCAGATCATATCAGAGTGACTTCATACACAGTTGGTCTGATACAGAATTCAACCAAATTACAAAGTCAATTCTCCCTTACATCTATAGTGGTATTGATCAGTGCAAGAGCATTTGGCTTTATTTGTCTAGATTTGAGATGACTGTGACAGTTTGTATGTCTTCAGAGGGTCAGAGACAAATATCTGAAAGTCTTAGCACGTCAAACTGAAACGATTTAGATAAAGCTGAGGGCAACTGAGAAAACATGTTTAGTCATTTGGGTGAACGGACACTTTGAAAATCTCACCTTGAAAAAAATCTGATACAAAATCTGATATTTCTGATGCCACTTATCATGCTGCCACTGCAAGATGTGCAGACAGAAAAAGTCAAACAAAATCTATAAACTTCACAAGTAAGAAAATTAGTTAAAAAAAATTGTAAACTTTTGACAAACTATTCTTATTCTTTCGCTATCTACAGAATGATGAATGAAGTGAAAGGTCTCACCAAGCTGCAGCAGGTACGGAGATACGGAGGATCCCAATCTGGAGAACATGGCACAGGACGACATTGCTGTGTTCCTGATGACTGTGGGCGACAGCTCACTAGAGTACACGTACATCAACCCGATACCAGTCATGATGCCATATTTACCCAGCAGCACCAGGGACAAGGTGACAGCTGGATGACCTGCAGAGAGGAGTAAATGTTCTGTGACTTTACTAATGGAGAAGTAGAGTCATTTTCTCATACACTTCCTCAGAAAAATACCAACCAGTGGAGTCACCACTTCTGGTGTTTTGAGAGAACACAGGTTCCAGGTACTTCCACATTGGCTTCACTTTAGAAAACTTTAGAAGTCTACATCCGTTTTTATAAACAGTCCAGGTCTAATATAAATAAGAAAAACTAAAATATCTGTAGTCTTTAAATATAATAATCAAGCATTCAGCTTTCTAGTGCATATTTAAATTCCCAGTGGAGATTTGGCCTCTGTTTTGCTTTCACTGTATTTGCCACTACATGAAGGTGCAGGCAGGAAAAAATCAGGGCAAAAATAGGATTAAATCGTACAGTGTGCGCCCAGTTTAAGGGGGTCGTTGTTCTGCAGGAAGATGTGCATTCAACAAATATCTATAACAACCAACTCACTGAGCTAGCATTAGCCAATTCTCTGATTGATGCTAACTCATCTCTGGCTAATTTACAGCTGATAAAAGCAAATGAGCAGCTGTTTTGGTCTTTCAGAACTTCAAATGCCAAGTTGAATATATTTTGTATTGTAAGTGTTTCAAATTTGCAAGTTATTGCAAAATGTGCCTAGCGGAAAGGACGTTTTAAACAGTGACTGGGGGTAGCTGTGCTGAAAAGATCCCTAAACAATACGGTTTCAATCTTTTTTTTTTAACAGGATGAATATTCATATTTGTTAAAAAGGGAAAACATATAATGAGGTGCTCCGTCACATTTGTCTTACTCACTGTGTTGAGTGACCTGAACGAGGAGCAGCGCTAGTGACCCCAGCACGGTAAAGCTGATAAATGACAGGCGACGAGGAAGATTGCGTGATGACAACCAGACTGTAACGTATGCTGGGAGCTCAACTGTCGTCAACAGGAAGTAGTTCAGGTAGGGGTTTCCGTAGAGGCTGGACGTGTTGAATGACACTCCAAAGTAACTTACACTCTCCGAAAACCTGCAATCAAGACACGGCTAAAATTATTGAAAAGTTTGTGGCGTCATTAAAATTTTTAAGGGTTTATCCTCTGGAGCACAGGAAAGGGATCAGGAAATATCTGAGCAAATAGTACTTGTGTAAGATTGTAGGATTTGTCTTATGGGACAATCAATTAAATATAGACAGTAGTAAATACAGTAGATTTTATGAGTAAAGGGGGAAAGCTCCTGAAAAGTGTTTCAAATCACCAGATGATCCACAAAATGAGCATGATGTGTCGAATATTTGAGGTCCTCAGCAGGTCCAAAATGCTGTAGGACTCTGCTTTCTGGTCTGTTGCATTTCCAACCTGTGGGGAGACAGAATCTACAGTTGAACAGCCACTGTCCTTTAGAACGTATAAGACGCTGAGGGTTGAGGTACTTACGTTTGCTGAAGCGAAGATGGTATTTGGAGGTTCCACTTTGTTCTCTAGAGCTGCCGACTTCAGCACAAGTTCCGCTTCCTGCCAACGCCCACGAGAAAGCAACCAGCGAGGAGACTCTGGAATCAGCCTGGGGGACAGTCAAACACAAACATAACATGGCCCTGTAGCTTTTAATCTAATGAGACAATATTTTGAAATTGGAAATGATTACGTTGGCAATTATTTTATTATTATAAACACTGTCTTTAGAACAGTTGTAAAGAAGACGGTACATTTATGGTTAAAAGTAACTGCAGAATATGCACTTTTATACATAAAGATGGATGACCTGACAGTGCCCCAGAAGAGAAACAGAAGTGTCTCGATCTCCACCTGGTGTCTGGCTGCAGTATTGGTCATAAATCCCACCTCCTCCATGTTTGTGATGGTGTTTTTCAGGTTATGTTGTCCCTATCTAAATGATGTTTGTTCAAGTGTTCATGTTTGGTTTAAATAATTTTTTGATGCCATAAAAATTGGGTGAAATTATCACGATTTACTGCTGAGACTGAGTCACTATTGGTGAAATGCATGTATTGATGGGACATTGCTACTGTTGCTCCATCCCCGATCTGACTCCAAATGAGCGAGATGGTGGCATTTGTATTCATGATATTTTAACTTTATTTCAATGGTTGGAGGAAGTGGGAATGAGTCATCAATCTTTAAATGCAGTTTATGGTCTGAACTTGGGTCCTTCTCAGGATCAAAAGAAAGAGGCATCCACAGGGCAAATTCATCACAAATTGCCCCCTGTCATATTTCATCCTTTCCTTCAAAGCTAACAAGAAAAATGTCACTCTACAAACTGTCGTACAGCACATATTATGCATGTATATATTAATAGAATGCTGAGGTCATCTTACCACCAAAGGGGGATACAGGCCAGACCAGGCACAGCCATGATCAGTGACAGGTGCCTCCAGGTTCTGACCAGATAGGCGGTGCCGGTCAGGAGGATCATAGAAATCACATATGCGAAAGGATAGCCCAGGCTGGTGAAGAGAACTCTGGCTGAACCAATCAGGATCTCTGAACCTGTGGAGGAACCACTATGATTAAAAGAAGTACAATCACGCATATAAAGTGTCCAGTGTACCTTTTAGGGTTTCTGTTGTGAGATTGAGAATAAGTAATAAACAATGATGTTGTAAATTATGGTGTGGCCCACTAATGTGACTCCATTGAGATCTGCAGCAGAACAACAATAGACACAGAACCAATGGAGAGGGGGATAAACATCAGAGAACACAGTGTCAGTGTTATACTGAAAATAAGCCTTACCCAGTACAAACCCAACAATGAAGCCGGCAATCTGACCGATGCCCAGCATAAAAAAGAGCACAGTGAAGACGGGCCAGGAAGGAGCGAAAGCCAATGCGCAGCTGAAGATGCTGATCATGGCCAAGCTAGCAAATAGAACAGGCTTCCTGCCAAACCTGAAAAACAAATACAACAGAGCGTGTCAGTAACAACAAGAGAGACCCTGATGGAGGCAGATTTTGAGCAGTTAGTGTGACGTTCATCCAAATTAACCGTAGTTGTCTTCGACCATGAAATTTACGATTTTTAAATGCCCAGCGAAACTCTGTAGCTGCGGAGAGGATTTGTTATGTGACAGTTTGAACTGAAAATGAAAAGTACCTGTCAGCCACTTGTCCAAATAAGAAGCAGCCGCACAATCCTCCCAGGAAGTAGACAAGAGAGGACAGAGGCTGTTTCCACTGGTCGCTGCACACCAGGTTGAACTGGAAGACAAACGACATAGGGAACCAATTAATACCTCAGCCAAGGAGGATATATTTTTGTATGTGTTTGCTTGTTTGTTTGTCCGTCTGTTAGTTAGTTAGCAGGATTACACAAACCACTACTGGATGAATTACCACGAATCAGGGAAGAGCCCATAAAATGAGGATAGATGAGTGAATCCAGATCAGGGCGCGGACCCAGGAAATATCTTTCCCTTTCTTTAACATTGTAAAAGATGTAATTTGTCAATATTTGTCTTGGATTTCTCAGAGAGTAATTTATGGATCTTGATGAAAAATGGGATGTTTAGGGGCCTGACTTGATACATTTTTGCAATTTGGTGCAGATCAAATGAAAATCCCGATCAAGGGAATTTGTTGGGCCTTGGTGGGGGTTTGTAGAGGTATAATACGTGTGTTGTTCTTTTCCCTGAAAGAACGTATGATTAATTTTAGATAGCGTTAAATACAGTGAGCACAAAACATATTTTGGTTACCCAGAGAGTTCAGTCATTTCCAGTTCCTCATCTTAAAATTCTGGATCCATCTGGGGTAAGTCAATGATTGGTGTCCACAGAGGAAAGTCTCAACCCCCCAGTGATTCAACAGACAGAAGCGGTTCAGACCAGACTGGAATCTTATTCAACACGCTGGTGTCTAAACAGTAATATACACGAAACAGGAGGATGAGGCGTCATGAATAAAAATAGTAACAAATAAATGGGGGGAACTTTGTCTCTTGTATCGTGTATATATTGTAATTTTAATATTATTAGAACTTGCAGAAGATGCAGGAGTAAAGTCCACAGAGATTTTAGTAGGAGCAGTTGTTCAGTACCTCGGTGACTACAGTAGACTGGTAGTGCTCAGTACTGTAGGTCCATCCATTTTTACAGTCCTCCTCCCAGGAGGAGTTGAGGAGGGCACCTGGACTTAATCCCGCTGCAGACAGTTTCTGCACCAGGTCCAGCTCATACTGGCGGCAACTGCTCCTCTCCATCGGCCCGGCCCCCTGCGAACCAGGAAGCAGCAATATCATTATTCAGCCTGTACCGTGACAACAGTATGGGGAGGAAGAGAGCACCAGATCAGACCACATCACCTCAGACCAGTTTTAACCTGCATGAGGATCATGCTCATAAGTTATACAGTAAATCATTAGATTACTGCGGACAATGAATAGCTTATTATTAAATAACAAACTCTTTATCGACTGCACAGTATAAATTCATCCATTCATACAGAGTTTCAATATTCAGCTTTTTCGAGCACACACCATTCACCACCATCAGGGAAAACTGAAATTTTTGAGCTAAGTGTTTTTAAAGTACTTTAAAGTATCCTGAAATGATCACTTCCACAGTGAAAATGTTGGACTTCACTTTGAAAAATATCTTACAGTTTTTCTCGATTGCTTAAGCACGATTTTCAAAACAGGGCCCGGTGTTTCAAAACACTAAACACATTTGGCACAACCACACACCCAATCAGCAGAACACCTCAGATCCTTTGCAAAATGAAACACTATAACTATACACTAATTTATCAAAACCATATTTTTTCACCAAATGAAACACACACGTTTCATATGACTTAATTCTGTTTGAGCCAGTTACACACTGCTGCTGCTAACCTAAAACACTTTTAGCAATTCCAGTTCTCAGTGATTAGAGTCCTGTAAGTGAAGTACACAGAGAAAGTGCAAATAGACAATAAATTCACCAAACTCTACACAACACCAATGCTGCAGACTCATGAAAATAGAATTTATTTCTCTCCATATATCCAAATCCGTCAACATTAACATGGAGAATCACAACAAAACATGTCCCAGTTTTCATGCTACTACAGGAGTGTGCATGTAAGCATCTCCAACACTGTAAGCTCAGCAAATATCAGACAAACAGAAAATTCTGTTTCCAGTACAGGTTTCAATGAGGGGAACCTGAGCCTGGGGCCGGAGATCGTAAAACTTCCACCACCATGCCGAGAAAAACTCTTTGATTAGGTTTAGAAACGGAGATTATGGTGGAAGGTATAGTGCTGTAAACTGTGGATGGTGTTGAAACCATTTCTGGACCCGAGCAGAGCGGTGGAATGACACATTGTCCCAGATGACAGTGTATTGCATCTGGTGCCTGTGGTTTACTGCTGTGACGATGTTGTGCAGTCGGTCCAAAAATGTGAGAATGTGAGGTGTGTTGTAAGGGCCCCTACTGGCGTAACGGAGGAGGAGCCCATTCTGTGTAATGGCAGCGCAAAGGGTGATGTTACCCCCAGGTTGCCCTGGGACACTGATTATAGCCCCGTGGCCAATGCTATTTCTGCCTCTCCTACTTGCTTTTGTCAGGTTGAACCATGCCTAATCTATGGATATGAATTCATGCAGGACTTCCTCAGCATCCATTTGTAAAACTCTCTGAAATACAGTGAAAGACAAGTTTGTGTAGTTCAGCATAGGTCTGGTATACAGTACATTTACATTATAAAGGTTACGTGTGCAGTATGCAACATCCCAGTGCTAAAGAGAACAATACATCCCTCCACATACTCATGCCGCAGCCTTCTCCTCCTCTGTGGATTCCCCCTCTCACCCTCACTCTTCTTTTTTTTGAGCACAAGCTCCATTTTGGTTGCTTTTGTATAGTGCTTAAACCGGATTGGTGTGTCTACAATTAAGCAGTCATGTGTTTGCACACCCGATGGCTGTGTTTAACCAATTGGCTCATAGGGTGGTCATATGACAGTCAGTGCTTAGGAATTGCAAGGGAGTGACATCTTCATATACTTCTGTGTCTAATGTGTACAAGTGTGTTTAGTGTTTTGCAAATCACTGTGTGTATTGTTTTGCAAAAAGTGTGAAGCTGATATTGTGCTTATAGTGGTGCAGATCTGGACTCATGTTATGCTCCTTGAGTGTAAGGTTTTGATAATTGTGTAATACTTTTGATTTTAGTGTTTAAGCAATCGAAAAAAACTGTAATCGAAACAGTAAATATGTTGGACTTCACTTTGAAAAATCTCCAAATATATACATTCAAAATGTTTAATATTCAGTTTGTAGGTAGTCACAGAAGTCCTGAACACAGGCATATCAGTCTCTCTCTGAACTTTTTGAGCAAAGGGTTTTTAAAGTATTTTGAAGTATCCTGAAATGATCACTTCCACAGTAAAAATGTTGGACTTCACTTTGAAAAAGTACTGTAATTCAGTACAGTTTTAAGGGACTTTATTTCTCCTGATTTATACCAAATTACATTACTGTACATTTATAAATTAATCAAAAAATGTGATAGAAATTAAGAATAGGATTTTTTATACACATGTAATAGGTTAATTAATATATGGACAACAAGGCGGCAGATTTTTATTACATTAAATTATTACATATTTGATTAAAGACAAAATCTTAATTATTATATAATAATAATTTATTTATTCAGTTTATTTATCAGTTTCAGAATAATTCAGTCTGATTCCAGCTCGGACTGCCTCTGACCTGCACTTGGATGCCTGCCTCAATCCAGTCCTGGCTCAGGTTGCTGTGGGCAGGGATTTTGCAGTGGTGAGGGGGGCTGGCCAACAGGAAGATGACGGACAGGATGTTGTATCCACTCGGAACGCAGGTGAGACAGATGAAGAAGGAGACCCTCCGCTGGAACGGGCCCCAGGTCCCCAGGAACGACACAGACTCCTCATAGTCCTGCATGTTACTCTGATCTAGTCTTTTTGCTGCTGTACACCTGTAGTTTATTATAACATAACCACTGAAGATGCTATGACCATTACGTTTGTTAGACGGTTAGATAATCTCTATCTTAAAACTACAAATGCATTAAGTACTAGTCTAAATACTACTAATCATTAAGCATTATTATAACAATGAGAACAAATACTTTCTGTCACTAAGCACAACTACTTTAAACACAGCTCTAACTGCACTAGTATAAGTTCTAGTAGAATATGGCTTAATTAAAATAAGTGCTCCTGTTATAGAAGTGTCAGCTTCTCTCTGCAGGTTCACTGTGTCGTCTTTTATCCATTCAAAAGAACTCCTCCTCTTCCTACTCTCTTCCTCCTCCTCTCTTCCTCCTCTCTTCCTATCTTCCTCCTCCTTCCAGAAGTCTGTGCTCATATCATATTTTTGTCAATAAGTAATGACATCTTTAACATGTTCATTTGTTTCCTGCAGTAAACTGACATCCGACAGTAGTCTGGTTTACACTGGTTACACTGCACTAAAGAGGCCTCGTCACCTTTTAACTGGACAGTACGTTTAATGCCACGGAGCAGGAAACACAGAGAATTGTAAATTATCAAAACATTTACCAGTTTCCAGTCTAGTTCAGCTCTGTGTGTGTGACGAGCTCAGCAGCACCGGTTTGTTCAGGTGAGACTGACTCAGTGTTTTTCTTCCTCTGCAGATGATTATATTTGGTGGAAAAAACGACCCAAATGAAAAAACAACACTTTGTAGGAGCTTGTGGCTTTAATCAAAATTCAATCTAAAATTCACCCCATCTTCATCTCCTTATTCTGGTTCAGATTACACTTGGGCACATGAAGAGCACAATCCTCCAGCAAGGCTGATTGTACTCTTTATCGTATTCAGTTCAGATACATACCAACGTTCTCGATTGTCATCATCTCAGCTACACATTGGTTGTTACCTTACATTAAAAGATCACCTCTCTAAAAATACTTAACTTTACTTCTAATACTACTTTGATTAAAAAAATCTGTACATTATCCGGACCCACAGCAGAGAGCAACTGTTCACAGACATTAGCACCCTACATATGACAGATTTTGTCAAAAAACTTATAATCTCAAAATGTTGAAAATACAGGTGAAAAGAAATCCCTGGATCTGCCCACCTTCATCGTATCAGTTCCAAAAGTTTATGGCTTCTTCCTTGGCTTGTACCCCACCCGTCCACCTAGTGTCATTAAAATCGGTTGACTGGTTTTTGTGTGATCAAGCTAACAGAGAAAAACTGCAATGAAAACAAAACCCCTTTGATGGACGAAGCGTCATTTGTGGGAGAATCCTAGTTAGAGATTGGACATTGACCTTTGCATGGTACAAAACTAAAAATAGTCATCAGCCATCAGATACTTTCCTTCAAACTGATAAATAAACAGAGTAGCTATGAAAGAAAGAGCTTATTTCATTAAGTCCACCAAACGGAGGGGATGGGACATGAGAAATAACTCATACAATTTTGGCATGGATCAGGATATCCATCCTGGATTGGATATTATAGAATCTCTTTCTTTTTGGTTATTTTTAACAATTTCTCTGCAGACTGTAAATTCAACTCTTAGTTTTTGTTCAGACCTTTTATTAAATCTATTCAATCGTTCATTTATTTCCCTGCGCTGTGATTTCTTGTCATTTAATTTGTTTATGTACTGTTTTTAATTCTTTTTAATTTCTTTTTAAACGCTTCTTTTTGTATCGTCTCATGATGCTTTTATCCGTCATGACATTGAAATGTACTGTCTGCAGATTATGCATCATCAGAAGAGGAAGGAGTGTGGGAGCAGAACGGCTTCTATCAGGGGTCACCGTGTTATTCATCCAAGGCTTCGTGTGCAACATTTTGTCAATGTGTTGCTGTGGTTCAGTGAAAAAGTAACTGTGTCGATCATCTACTCTCTGATAAGTGTCGGGGAGTAAACACCGAGGAGGAACAGGTCAGACGAGTCGAGTGTCATTGTCAATGTGTAGGTTTAGTTCCCTGTAGTGGACATCAAATGAGAGGTATTATCATAGACTTTATTTAAAGATGGATGAGATAGCATCTCCCCAAAAGAGAAGTCAAAACATCTCCATTGCCCCCTGGTGGCTGGTATGCAGGAAGAGTCATAAGCCCTGGCTCATCCCTTTACAGTTTTTCACAATTGTTACAGTTTTTCACAGTTGTTAACACACAAAAAGCAAAAATCCGGCACAATTTGCACAACATTCACTTAATGTACCAATAGCTTGACCCAATTTGGCACTACTTCACACTCCCTTATCTCATTAGACTCTGACTTTCCTTCTTTACACTCTGATTTCAATTACACATCACCTTGTTGTCAAAACACTACACACAATGTTCAGTTGTTGCACACACTTCTCACCCTAAAATATCAAAGCATCAACCTACAACACACAAATACTCAAATCTCTAAACATTCAGGTCTGTTGAGCAATTTGCAATCAGGATTGCAGCATAAAAGTGCCTTCAGCCTCTATTTTGTTTGATGAACAATGGAATAGAATAGAATACAGTGTGCTCACAGTATTTATATTTTGCAGGACTGAAAGAGAACCACACCGTGGAGGAAGAACACGCATGTTCACAGCCGAACAGGAGACTGAAATTGTAGATATGGTTCATGAGAACAACGCTATCACACTCAGACAAATAAAAACTAGGATCCTGGCTGACCATGCTACATTTAGAAACGTCCAGACCGTCAGCCTCTCTACATTGGACGGTATTCTTCACAGGAATGCCATGCGGAGGAAACAAGTGAACAGGGTCCCATTCAAACAGAACCCAGACGCATCGAGGAGTTACGGAGAGAGTTTGTGCTTGTTAGTACCAAACATTCAGCACTGACACATGCATGTATTGTACCTGTAATCCAATATTGTTCCTTTTCTACAGTGTCTCACTGTAGCCCACTGTGTTGACCTCTCTGTGTCCATACTGTAACTTGCATTATCATGCTGTCTGTGTCAGTACTGTACTGTTCTCTGTGTGTACTGAAATAAACCTTTTTGTGTGCTGTTTTATGTTTGACTATGAAAAAAGTAGGCCTACACTGAGACAGTTTACAAAAGGAGAAATGGCTAATTCTCCAGAGTCAGTCATTCATATGGTGTGTTCCATTTTGATGATTGTGTTTTCAATTTTGCACTTCAGTGTGCTGTAAATGCTTGGAAGTGTGTAAGCAAATGCTTAGTTGTGTGTTCTCAATAAATGGTATGTGTGTGTCATTTGAAAACATGGCTGTGTGTACCAAATGAAAACACGAGTTCCATTTATTTTGATGGCAATGAGTCATCTTGCAAAGGGAGTGTCAGGTTTAACATTTTGTGTGTGAGGTTTTCAGTTTTCTGTGTGCAGTTTTGAGAAAGCCGATATTGTTTTGAAAAACGTGTGTTAACAATTGTGAAAAACTGTAACACACGTTTTTCAAAACAATAACGGCTTTCTCAAAAATGCACACAGAAAACTCAAAACCTCACACACAAAATGTTAAACCTGACACTCCCTTTGCAAGATGGCTCTTTGCCATGAAATCGCTTCACTGTTCACAAAATGGAACTCGTGTTTTCATTTGGTACACACAGCCATATTTTCAAATGACACACACATATCATTTATTGAGTACACACAACTATGCATTTGCTTGCACACTTCCAAGCATTTACAGCACACTGAAGTGCAAAATTGAAAACACAATAATCGAAATGGAACACACCATATGAATGACAATGACTCTGGAGAATTAGCCATTTCTCCTTTTGTAAACTGTTTCAGTGTAGGCCTACTTTTTTCATAGTCAAACATAAAACAGCACACAAATATGCAGCAAAAAAAGGTTTATTTTGGTACACACAGAGAACAGTACAGTACTGAAACAGACAGCATGATAATGCAAGTTACAGTATGGACACAGAGAGGCCAACACAGTGCTACAGTGAGACACTGTAGAAAAGGAACAATATTCAATTACAGGAACATTACATGCATGTGTCAGTGCTGAATGTTTGGTACTAACAAGCACAAACTCTCACCGTAACTCCTTGATGCGTCTGTGTTCCGTTTGAATGGAACCCTGTTCACTTGTTTCATCCGCATGGCATTCCTGTGAAGAATACGATCCAATGTAGAGGAACTGACGGTCTGGACGTTTCTAAATGTAGCATGGTCAGCAAGGATCCTAGTTTTTATTTGTCTGAGTGTGATAGCGTTGTTCTCATGAACCATATCTATAATTTCAGTCTCCTGTTCGGCTGTGAAAATGTGTGTTCTTCCTCCACGGTGTGGTTCTCTTACAGTCCTGCAAAATATAAATACTGTGAGCACACTGTATTCTATTGTATTCCATTGTTCATCAAACAAAACAGAGGCTGAAGGCACTTTTATGCTGCAGTCCTGATTGCAAATCGCTCAACAGACCTGAATGTTTAGAGATTTGAGTATTTGTGTGTTGTAGGTTGATGCTTTGAGATTTTACTTGAGAAGTGTGTACAACAACTGAACATTGTGTGTAGTGTTTTGACAACAAGGTGATGTGTAATTTACATCAGAGTGTAAAGAAGGAAAGTCAGAGTCTAATGCGGTAAGGGAGTGTGAAGTAGTGCCAAATTGGGTCAAGCTATTGGTACATGAAATGAATGTTGTGAAAATTGTGCCGATTTTTTGCTTTTTGTGTGTTAACAACTGAGAAAAACTTTAAGTGCCCGTGCCGCCCCCTAAGTGTCAAGAAAATGTGCTTAGCCCAAAACCGCCCCCGGATACATACGTTCACCCAACAGGTCTGATCACATTATGTAAAGGGAGAGATAGAGGAGGAAGTCAGAGACATAAAACTCTCATCTGTTGTGCTGCTGGTAAATTCACAGGTAAGACCCATTTATCTACTCTACTCTTCAGCTGAACCAAAGTAATTGAGTGTTAATTAATGATTTCTGTCTGACTAATGTTCCTTTCACTGAAAGTCTGCGCTTTCACCTCACAGATCTGTTTCGATTAATAAAAAAAATATAAATGAACTTTATCATTAATATATATTCAACAATACATTGTGTTTGCTTCACACTTATTATGCTTATTATTGAAAGTGGTCTCAGAGTTTAGAGCCAACTTTTTTTTCCTCAAACACATGGTAGTCTATAGGATTAAAAAAAATAAACAGAGATTAAAGTAAATCTTGTCATAAATTAATAAAGTAAGATGGGTGATATAGTATCTGACTAGACCTTGAATACAAGTTAATACAAACAATTTAGTAGCACTTGAATGGAACTTACTTACAGCACTTTGTAGTTTGGCTTTCTTGAAGAAATTTTACTTTCTTGATTCTTTTTGTTCTGGGTTTGTACCCTCATGGTTGAATGCAACGCTTTGAATAAAAACGTCAGCTAAATGAAATGTATTTTAATGGAGTCTTTTTGGTGTAGTTTCGGAGAATAATGTTGAGCTGCGAGAGCCTGTGTTGTACAAAGAGTTTAGCGCCTCAAATAGTGATCTTCACCATTTTACCTTCAAAGTACCGTGGAAATATTTAGTTAATATAATTGCTGACAAAACGGGAGGATTCACTTCTGTTTAGTTAACATTTTTTAACCTTTTTTAATCTTTGGCCTTTTTCTTCCTTTGTGCGTGTGCTTCTTGCAATTCTATTCTGTGGGTGATTGTCTCAATCAATCATCAATCAAATTTTATTTGTATAGCCCATATTCACAAATCACAATTCGTCTCATAGGGCTTTAACATGGTGTGACATCCTCTGTCCTTAACCCTCAGCAAGAGTAAGGAAAAACTACTAAAAACCCTTTTAACAGGTAACAATATGTAGAAACCTCAGAGAGAGCTACATGTGAGGGATCCCTCTCCCAGGACGGACAGAAGTACAATAGATGTCAAGTGTAGGAAAACATCATCAGGATTAAAGTTTTTAGCAGCATCGATGAGGGTGAACATTTTTCAATACTATATGTCACGCAGTCCTGCTGCAATCATAGTCTCTGGTCAGCAGCCAGCAAAATCACGATCCAGCATCAGGATCAGATCCACTATAGTCCACAGTCATTGTCCACTGGCGCCAGTTAGGATCCATCATCAGCCGCGGTCGTGGTCCACCACCATCCGATGCCAACGCGACAAAGGATCCTCCATTATCACTGCGATCAGCCGGCACAATAAAGAATCCACCAAACTGGATCCACCAGTTTGATTGTCTGTTCAATGTTTCTCCAGGGAAACGTAGACATTGTTACACACACACAGACACACTCTAAATGCATAACAATTTTTTTTTTAAATGGAGTTTGATATACTATGCATCTAGTTAAAGGGTGTGTTTACATTTTTTAGGAATTAGAGGCTTTTATCATTTTTTGCGTACGCATGGTCAAAGGAAGTTCAAATTTGTTCGCAGAGTACGAGCAAATTTAGGTACGGGCATATTGATGAATCCCAGATTCGTGTGTACGGTTTAAGCACAGATTTTGCACTGTTAGTAAGGAGGCCCATTGTCATCTTTGAACTTTATCCCTAGAAATTGTGTGCCTAAAGAAAGATTGTCTGTACCACTTCTCTTACAGGAACAACAAGCAGAGGAACTGCCTGGGTCTATAACAAATGGGACGTTTCTACAAACATTGAATCATTAATCTATAGAAAACATAGCCTGGTTCAAACCACAGAATGTATTAATAACTGAACTTGTTAAAAAACAGCTCAGTTGAGTAAGTACCATCGACATTGTCATGTTTCAGGCAGGCATTAATCATTTTAGACATGTAATCTTTGAACTACACTAAAATTGACTCAGTGATACCAATAAAAAGGGGAAGGGCAGGTTGAATACATCCAGAACTCACATTGCAAAAAGACACGTCACAGTTACTCCTCTCCCACAATGAGGCTCCTGAAACGAGGCAGGATTCGACTGCTCCTGAAGCTCACCATTGCACTGGGATCACTATCGATCCTCTCCCTACTAACTCGCAGTAATCCAGTCTGGAATCCCAGCTCCGTTCTCAGGTATAGCTGGTTGGAGCATACAGACTCTGATGACAGCCCAGAGAAAGTGTGCAACTGCTCAGCTATCCTGAAGGGAGAGAGGGAGGCACTGGAGCAGGCCAAATTACTGACCAGCAACCAAGACTTCCTCAAGAGTGTTCACATCCCTGATGAACATTACATGAATGCAACCGAAGACTGCAGGTGTGTTTCTTTAAAGTACAGATTTTAGACGTTTTACTCTGTTAATATTTTGATATTAAATTCCACTTAAATCACTGACAGTTCTTTGTTTAACATTGTTTATTTACAGTGCATTCAAATTAAGAAGAAAATACTTTACATCTCCGTTGAGCCAGGAAGAAGAGGACTTCCCCCTGGCATACTCTATGGTTGTGCATCACAAGGTATGCAGATTCTAAAGCCTGAATTTGAAATAAAATAAACCAAAAAGTCATCAATCAAAGGAGCTCTTCACCACCGCTTGTGAATTTCCGTTACGTTCAAGTACACAAAACGGATAACTTGTTAATATATTTTATTATATGCTCATAGGTGCAGAGCTTTGAGAGACTGCTGAGAGCCATCTACGCACCTCAAAATATATATTGTGTCCATGTGGACAAAAAGGCAAAATCCTCAGTCTTATTTGCCATCTGGGCAATTACTGCCTGCTTCCCGAACATCTTCTTGGTCAGTCAGCCTGTTGATGTGGTCTATGCGGCCTGGCCACGTGTCCAGGCTGACCTTAACTGTATGGCGGATCTCTATAACACCAGCACAAAATGGAAATACTTCATTAACCTTTGTGGCCTTGATTTCCCTCTGAAAACCAACCTGGAGATTGTAAGGACACTGCGTTCACTGAGTGGCAGGAACAGCTTAGAGTCAGAAAAAATGCCTGCAGGAAAAGTGTGGAGAGTGAGAAATGCACACGAAATAATAGATGGAGGAATCCAGGTACCTGTTTTGCATTACATATATTTATAAAGTTAACATTAGAACTCACTGGTCATCACTTTAACAATAATTCACGATTTTGACTCCTTCAGAGGACAGGAAAGGCAAAGGAGCCTCCTCCCTTCAACATAACTATAATGTCTGGAAATGCCTACATTGTGGTTAGCCGGGGCTTCATCCGCAGTGTGTTGGAGGACCGCCGAGTGCTGGCACTGATGGAGTGGGGCAAAGACACTTACAGTCCTGATGAATTTCTCTGGGCAACCATTCAGCGAATGCTCGGAGTTCCTGGCTCAACTTGGCCCCACAGCAAATATGACATGTCAGACGTCATTGCCATCGCTCGCCTGGTGAGGTGGCAGTGGCACGAGGGGTCGCGGGATTCACCGGACTCGGTGTACCCTGATTGTCAAGGCAGCCGCGTCAGGTCAATATGCGTAAATGGTGCCGGGGACTTAAAGTGGATGCTCAAGCAGCCTCATCTCTTTGCCAACAAGTTTGACATAGACACAGACCCCGTTGCTGTCTACTGTTTGGAGAAATATCTAAGAAAAAGGGCACTTTCTGAGTTGCAATAGATATATTGCAGGTTTTTCATAGCAACCGTGAATGGCATTCAATTCAAACCTTTATCAATACAGGGAAAGGTCATGTAGCAGCATGTGATCTCATTGAAGATGTATTTTAAATTTGTTTATAATTCTAGTGTGATGACCACAAATTAAAATGTTTCTTTAGTGGCACTATATTATTCAGTCGTATTACTGCTATTCGAGCAGTTTATCAGTGTTGAGATCAAAATAATCCACTCAAAAGCCCAAAAGAAAATCCTGCAGTGGTGGACTGCACATCGGTAGCAACTAGACATTTCCCAGTGGCCTGATGGTCGCGCCGACCTTCCTTGACCAGCGATAATATAGCAAGCAGGATCACCAACGTAATCATGTCTCTCTGCGATGCCCACAGCAGCCAAAGATAATAATAATAATAATAATAATAATTGTGAAAAGGGAGCTTTTCCCCGTTTTTCTCTAGACGCTGTCTCCCTATATAAAGACATTTGGTCATTTGATTATTATTAGAATTTTGATTATAAATACAATTATGTAGATAATCTGGTTTTGAGTTCAGTGTTGAATTATTTTACAGCATGTATGTGTTGACAGTTAAGTTTGTTATGTCCTTGATGTTGCTCACTTTGATTGTTGTTTTTCCAGATCTGTGAATGGGGTCAGATCAGCAGGTTGATCAAGGAGAGGTGTGTAGGATCAGGTCTCTGAGAAAGGAGGGGCTGGGCAGACTCAAGGTGACAGAGAATGGGTGACGTGTGCTGCATTTGATGACATTTCAGTCAACCTATTGCATTTATCTGCTGAATTTTTGTAGATAGGTTGAATTGATCGGTCAGCAGTAGCCTAGGGTCCAAACTTGGTCTTGTCCTGAGTGTGGTTTCTCTTTGCCTTTCTGTTTAGCTCAACTTATACTTACCAGCACAGATAGTATGTTCTAGGCAGGTGAGGCTATAAAGCTAAATGCCAGTCAGTAGTGAGGGGGGGGAGAGAGGAGTTGGCAGCTTGCGGTGAGGCTGCAGATTTTACTATCTAGTCTTTTGGCCTTTTTATTATTTTTTTGCATTTCCCAGGGATATTTTTGTCTTTCTCTTGTAGAATCTTATTGTTAATAAAAAAAATCCTCTACTCCTGCTTCTTCAGTATTCCTTTTTTCAAGTTTTCAATGCCAGATAGCCACCTCCACCGCTATCTGGGGGTTACAGCGCTACAATAATATCATAAAAGATATCAAAACCAAAACATACCTTGAAAAACATTGTAATTTGGCGAACGTTCCTCCTTGAAGAACATGGTGGCCAAGTTTATAACTAGTCTGGTAACAGTTACATCTGAGATAAGTTTAAGTTTACACAATCAAAAGGCTGGCGCTTCGTGTAGATAAGGTGGCTTGGCATGGAGTCAAATTCCTGGCTACAATTATTGAAGGGATGCAACTGAAGGCATGCATCATATTACCGCAGCTATGGTAACTGCCTGTATGACATCCCCAGAATGTTCACAGTGGTATACAATGCTAACAGAATAGCCAATTCGTAGACATGTTTAGAGTGTGATACCTATATAATAAACTATTCAAAAACCAGCTTTCACAACCTTGAGTGTCTGAAATTAGATTCTATATCCTTAACGTAACAGTCTATTGACCAAACTACAGTACAGTATAATCCTAACTGATCAGGAAACACAAATGTGTATTTGTGAGCAGATGGGCAGTGTTACAACTGCTGTTATGTCGTATTACTGTGTTATTACTAGGGCTGGGCAAGTTAACTCGTTTCAATCGAGTTAACTCAAGTGATGAGTTAACCCGATTAATTATTTTATCTCGCATTAACTCAGGTTTGATTATTTATTGTTTTATTGTGAAAGTCAGGCTTTTATTTTGTGAAAGTCTGTTGCTGACTGCTGCAGAACAGGAAAAAAGAAAATAATTGGC
Organism: Limanda limanda; assembly: GCF_963576545.1. Lineage (NCBI taxonomy): Eukaryota > Metazoa > Chordata > Actinopteri > Pleuronectiformes > Pleuronectidae > Limanda > Limanda limanda. The sequence goes on from NC_083651.1 coordinate 9,970,649, forward strand.
CGATAAACAATCGAGTTAACTCATCACTTGAGTTAACTCGATTAAAACGAGTTAACTTGCCCAGCCCTAGTTATTACCAAGCCTGTTAGTAATTCCTCCAAAGGTAATTAAAGAAGAATAAAACAGTTTAATAAAAAACGAAGAAAAAAACACAGAAACTAATAAATGGGCAACTCAATCAATTGCTGTGTAACATACAGTAGTACAGTCACTGTACAAACAGAATTATGTTTAGCACCCAGTGAGAGGAGTTAATACCTCCCTCACTGAACAAGCAGTCGCCTGATGTTTTGTACCACAGCATATTCTTTTCCAGCCTGTTGCTAGTGCAGTGAACATCATGCTGCAGGGTCGCTCATAATAAGTAATGCTGTTGTAGAATACAGCACATTGCAGGGAGAAAGTAGGCAGGAGTCAGGTGTCTGTCAAAGGCCGAGTTCCCCTTCTTGTCGGCTCTGAGCGAGAGAAAACGACAGAAAGAATAGTAGAATCTTTGGCTTTAGAATGAAAATGTTTCAAACAAAGGTATAAATATTGTAACTGAAGCGTAGCGAGTTTGCTGTGAGGTTGATTAAGATCATGTCTTCAATCGACCATCAATTATGTTTTATTCCACTACATCACACAACAATCTCAGAACGAAACCTCAGACACTAGGCGAGGATTTACTGACAAGCACATTCCTTGTTAGCTTTGAATTGTTTGGAAAATGTCTCCGTGAGGCGAGTAGACCAGCATGGAGATTTCAGTGAGGCTCAGCAGACAAAATACCTCCATCTCTTTCACTGCAGCAAAACCAACCAGGAAATCTTTAAAGTTACATCCTTTTTTCTCAATGAGATAAGGTAAAATACGCGTCCATGACTTCACTGATCGGAACCTAATCCCTGATAAGGTCTCATTAACCGGTCTCGGGTTGAGGATGAATTGACTTGATAAGCTACTCAGGTCATAGTGATGACACTGTTGTACTGGCAATAAAGACGTGCGTGTCACAGCAGAGATATGTACACTTCCTTATCTCCGCTCTGTCAGGCACCTTGTTGGCTTGGATCAACATTTTTTTTAGGCATGAAGTTAAAAAAATTAGCATGGCTAAAATGAAATAAAATAAAATGAACAGGGATAAAGTTAGAATGAGTCAGACTTCACTTTTACACCTATTTATTTGCACTGAGGTTTTGTGGGGTTCGGGGAGTTCAACAGATCCCTTTTCCTTCATACACCAGATTCGTTGGAAGGAATCATACATAAAACCCCATGTACCTTTCTGCCAGTTGTTAAATCTTCCAGAGACTGTCAGTGTTGTAATGTTTACATTATCCATCTGTTAGCTGATACACCTTTTAATCCTCTGGTTTAAAAGGCAGCGGCTGAGCTGCCTGAGAGGAGACAAGAAGGGACAGAGACACGAGAGACAGAGACACGAGAGACACTGAGCTGCAAAGCTGACGGGCCAGGAGGAAGTGCTGTGTGTTTTGAGTTTGAGAGTTTATAACTTTCTGAGTTAATAAAGATGCTGAAAAGTGACACCTTTGTCCCTGACTGTGTGTTGGAGAGCCCCCTGGCACTGTCAAATGTGAACAGTAATGAAACAAATTCAGTTTTGAAAAACTATAAAATCTTCATTGCAGATAAAGCAGGTTTATTCTGTTGATAAAAGCATTCCATTCCCGAGCAATATGTAAGAGGAAAATGGCCACCACGTGACTATGGTGTAATAAAAATATGATCACAGCAGAAAATTTAACTATTTGTCATTGACTGCAGCCAATACTCTTCAGGAAGGAAAAACAAAACACAAAAAAATATCAAAAATCCAGACACAACATTCATCATATCTGCATTTATTTAACTTACTTTATACTGTATATGTTAGGTATGTGTTGGATTAAAAAATGAAAAACTACATCCATTAACCGCTGCTGTGAAGAAAGGTTTCTATCTTCCAGGCTTTAACATCGTTCACAAACAGATAATAACTGCACCTTTAAACTGACCAGACTGGATTTAGCATTCCTTAAAAACCACCATCTACGATCATTGACAAGCTGTTACCACACGGTTTCCTGACTCATCTGATCTGAACTCTCATAAATCAAACTGTCAGATGTACTTACTTGATAACGCTGGGTGAAATGTGATTGGGATGATTTCTCCAAGCTCACGCAGACTATTCACATACTTGATCGTACAGCTGAACTTGGAGCTGTAGAAAACAAAAATTAGAAAGGTTTGTTTCACTGCTTACGTGATCTGATTCAAATTCAACCACTGTAATGGGGGTATGTTGGTTCCTGGATAAGAGCAGAGGCAGAGGAGCTGTGAAATGATCAGGAGTAGCTCTTTTACACGTGGCCTTTCTCCAAATGTACATGGTACACTATATTTACTATATACCATCAATTTATGTTAATCACAACGGTATCATAAAATTAATTCCTATTTTACATTTGCATTGCACTTTTTTGTGCGGATATTACCTCCTGTCTATCATTTGGTAGCAGTTTAGATAAACAATGATGAAATCCTCTGCCACCATTTGTTCCAATGTACTTACCAACACACACAGACAACAGACAACAGAGTTAGACAGAGAAAAAGTCACAGAGAAAGTCTTCAACCAAAAGTAACATTTCATCTAAAATTCAACTTTCTTGTGAATTGATTGAAGCTTGGCCTCTCCATTTCATTTAGGGTAGTGCTAATCCCACAGCAGGTCATGACAAATTCATATAAAAGAGAGTTTGCAACTCTGCGTTGATGAGTTCAGTAAAGGCATCTTCTATTTCTACATGGCACTGCCCCCTTGTGGTAAACCTTGACAGAAGAGTGGACTCTGTTAATCCAGCAATTTAATGCTTGTGATTGTAGAATGATGTGTGGGGTTGTAATGTTCACGTCGACATGTGCTTGAGCCACGTAGAAAAACTTTACTTACACAAAAAGGTTTTCCATGACATAACAGTAATTGTCACAGTCTGGAAGGAAACATGCTGCGAACACAATGATGGCATTCTGTTCCGCGTAATAACCTGAAAGCATGAAACACAGGAAGGACAATCATAGTGGGGTCTCACATGCAGTGCACATAGAACTGTGCAAAAACACACACACACACACACAGAGCGTAAAAGACAGGGGAGGGTTGTGTATCTCAAAGAGGGGCCGGGGTCATCTGAATTACAAAGTGGGGAAAAACACCAGATGAATCTGGAATAATTAAACTTTTTCTTTTTCATGTGTAATATTACCGCTCACTGAACAGGGATTCCAGAACAAGACTTAAGATTTTGACTTTTGATTTAGAATAATATGACTAGGATCAAAAATTCCCTCAATATTAAAGATGAGATATTCAGACTTTTAGAATCTAATATGTTTCGATAAATTAAATAATGCAACTCACTGGCATCTTTCATTAAAACGGATAAATTACCATGTCCTTACAGGTCCATGTCGACAGATTAAAATGGATGTTTCATTTGATAAATTTGGTCCTCTTCTTCTTTGAGCACGTTCTCCTCCTGCTTCAGGTCTTCCTCTTCCTCTACCTCCACCTCGGCCTCTGCCTCTGGCACAGCCTCCTCCTCCTCCTCCTCCTCCTCCTCCTCCTCCTCCTCCTCCTCCTCCTCCTCCTCCTCCTCCTCCTCCTCCTCCTCCATGGATTCCCCCTCTCACCCTCACTCTTCTTATTCTTCTGACTCCTTCCATTTTGGTTGAAGACAGGTAAACTCACCTTGCATTTGTATAGTGCTTAAACCTGATTGGTGTGTCTACATTTAAGAAATCATGTGTTTGCACACCCGATGGCTGTGTTGAACTAATTGGCTCATAGGAGTGGGCATTTGACAGTCAGTCTTAACTGAATGAATGTCAAATCAGTGGGGAGAGCACTGACCACTGTCATAGATTTATTGATGTAGTCTGATTTTTGAATTGAAAATCTTACTTTGTAAATTACAGCACACTTTTAATGACAGTAACAGTCTATTATACTTTTTAAAGCAATTTCTAAATTAAAAGGGAGTTCATATTTGTCCGTCAGATTTTAGTAAGTGATATTAACTGATGAAAAAGCAACCGTGTGCAGTAAAATAGGTAAGTAGGAAACTATGGATGTGATACGTTGAAATGAGTCATCGTTGTGCATTCGAATCGTTGACTGCTGAATGGTAATCGAATCAGGAGGCTAGTGAAGGTGTACTAGTGAGCACACAGTTAACACAGTTCATGCTAAATAGCCTAAAGACAAAAACAAATATAGTTAACTTGTGTGAGGGTATTAATTTGTTTTTTTAAGTAAGTCAGAGATGTGATACTATATTTAACTTTCGGTTTTAAAACACTTTTTTTATCAATAATTATGAGAAGTGCCCTTTTTCTCACTTGAGCCCCTACCCCCTAAAATGTCTGCGCATGTCCCTGGCTACAGCTGTTTCAACGTCCAATCAGTTAAGTTCAACAAAGTCACACAAACAAAATATGGAGATAAATCGGACATAATCTCAACTTCATGCATCATAATAAAGCTCAGAGAATAAATACTTCACATGAAGAAGTAGTCAAAGTTCTAAATCTGTGTGTGTGTGTGTGTGTGTGTGTGTGTGTGTGTGTGTGTGTGTGTGTGTGTGTGTGTGTGTGTGTGTGTGTGCGTGTGTGTGTGTGTGTGCGTGTGTGTGTGTGTGTGCGTGTATGTGTGTGTGTTTGTGTCAGAAAGCTGGATCTGGGAAGCATCACCCCAGATTTAGATTCAGTAAACACATCACAAGATGTGTCTAAAAATGCTGCCTGAATGTGAGAAAAGTGTGGGAAAACTTCTCCTTTTAAACCTTAACTATTCACTGTTAAAATGTCATCTGAATTAATGGGAAATTTGCTTTTATTTTGAAAACCTGCTGTTTAACCAATTCAAATAGAAACACATACAGACACACACACACACACACACACACACAGACACACACAAGCACACACATACATATTAACAAAGGTGCTCCTATTTTTCAACAAAAAACTTTATAACATTTTGAACAGAAAATGACAACTTTATAACACATCATCTAAAAACAAAGCTTCATTTTAAACAGCGCGTCCCTGTTTGATTTATTCCAGTGTTGTAGCTCGGCTCAGTATCAACACTCGGCCTCTGTATCGCTGGAAGGAGAGCGAATAGAAAAGCAGCAGCTGATCTGTACATTATTGCATCATGATGACATCATTAGATGGAGGAGGAAGTCCAGGAGAACGGCTGAGAGCTCCTCGTTCAACATCAAAGACAGACCAACCTTGACACCAGATACTGCATAGATAAACATACATAATAATATTTACACTAAAAACGGTTTGTTCATTACTGGAAGACTGAGATGCTTCAAGTTATTCAGGACAAAGCAGGAAGACAGAGCAAAAACATAAAGGAAGAGTTTATGTTGTATGCTTCTCCTTTTGTCAAAGGTTTGATTTGTTATCACTAATAGCCTTCTGTCATAATGAAAATATACAGACAGCACATGGGCTGTATAGCAAATAAACCTCAGTGAGTGAACACTGACCACAACATCAGATCGAACTTTAGAACATGTGGTTGTGTGAAAGTTGTGAAAATGCTTTTGGTGAATATTTACAGTGTTCACTGGAAAATAAATTATCAGAGCAAAGACAAAAGAAACCGTATTTTTGTTTTGATAATGGAAAGTGAATAAACGTATTAAAGGAAAATTGCTGTTGCAGGTTGTGAAAAGTTCCAGTGACGTGATAAAAGTCTTGAAAAGTTTCCTCTTTGTGATAAAAGTCTCCAGAAAGTTCTGGTGAGATTCAGCGATAGCAGGAGGAAGGTTGAAGTGAGTGAGTGTTGACAAAAGTCAGGATCAAAGGTCTTTTTTCACTGTTAAACCAGGAAATGGTCTGATCCAGAGTCCAGAGTGAGCCTGTAACAAAGCGGCAGTGCAGACGACATCAGGTTCAGGCAGAGGTGTGGACTTTAGGCATGAGGAGAAACAGGAGTTTGCTTATGTGTCAGAACCGTCAAATCAATCCAGACAAGATTTTCTGTAAAAGATGTGAGATGAGATTTTCTTTTTTTTCCTTATTATTACCAAAACGATCAAACCTGTTAAAAACTGATTTGTTGCCATAAATTAATTAGTGAAAAAACTGTTTAGGTTTGGATCTGCAATAAATTAAATATATTTAATGTTTAAAACAGATTGCTCTCTGAATATATTAAAATCTGACTATGCCACAAATGCCTGCTTGAGTTACATACTACAGTTTTCAGCTGTCACTAGTTTTTTGAGTTTTCAATAGGAAAACAAATTTTGGTGTTTGATCTTTTCTTGAGATCTGTGGACAGCCATCACAATACAGAATAACCCAATCCTAATTTTTTGTCACATCACAGTATGTTTGCCTAAGATTTTGTATGTTGGGGGTTTAACAAGTGCGCAGAGAATGACACCGCAGTCCAATTTGACATGAAGACCACTGCGGTAGTCGTGACAACATTGCGTAGGACGTATGCTAAGTTTTCTGACTCCCGGAAGGAAGAAGGACCTCATGCACTTAAAATATCTTGAATTGACATATATTCTGAGTTCAGATGAGAGTAATTTAGAATGAATCAACCCACCTCCAGACTCTGAGGACCCACTGCCACCTGAACCAGGTTCTAGGTCCAGGATACATTTGTGTCTGAGCTCTGAAAAAGCAGAAAATTGCCTGACAATATTGTTCTATAGATTCAGTTTTCATGGAGATTTTTTTAATTATATATCCTGCTTCCTGTTTTTCGATTCCTGCGGAATCCTGAATGTGAAGCTTTATTTTCAGCAGATTGAGGAAACCACAATATCTGTGGATCGTTCATAAATGATGAGGTGCATTTTTTTGTTAGCAAGGTCAAATAAAAGAACGTGCTAATTTTTTCTGTTGATCCACATTTTCCATGAGATGGACGTCCAGCATCACGATATCAACAAATGAGCTGCAAGTTTCCAGGATCACTTATTGCTTTCAACTAAATGTGTGAAATTCAGACATTTTTCCAGTCAAGGTTTTCTCATTAGTGTGAAATTAGCGTCACAGGTTGCTTCAGTGAGAAAGACGTCTGATCCAGGAGGATGTTTTGTCCCTGTGTCTTTTGTGAAGCCTCAGTCAGGGGAGAAGGTTGCAGGTTTGAATCCTTGCAGCTGCAAGGACATAGCCAATGTCTCATATGGCCTCTTCTGCCCCTGTGGCTCCCAAAAAAATGTCAGAGGTCAAAGGTAGCTGATTTGACTCCCCACCGCCACCTCTGTTGTCAGTATGGTGTGAAGAGAAATGACCCTTGGCCCGCTCTGATTGGTCCAGGAGCTGGACGCAGGAAGGAGGCGGTGAAGAGGGACGAGGAGGCCGAAAGGCGAGGGTGGAGAGAGATAGTCGGGGTGAGGGGTGAGGAGGCAGGCGTGAGGAGGGGACAGGATGAGAGAGAGGAGGGAGCGAGCGAGATGGAGGTGGTGAGGGTGGATGGCGGAGGAGCGAAGGTTGTGGAGAGGAAGGAGGGAGAGAGGGAGGGCTTCACTAACTCATTCTGAGGAGGAGAGAGGATAGAGGAGAGAGGAGAAGAGGACAAAAGAAACAAGGAGAAAAGAGAGTTGAAGGGGTGAGGAGAGGATAGGAAAAAAAAGGAAACAAGGAGAGGAAATTATAGTTATTATAATAGTTATTGATTTATTACTGACCAATAATATTGATTGAATTATTGATAGTGTTTCACATCTGCTTCTACACAATACTGTACTTAAATATGTTAAGTAAATGTGAATTTGATTTTGAGAGGGTGGTAGAGAGACACTCACTGTGAGAGTGTTTCTCTCCTGTTTGGTATAAGGGCTGTATTTGGGTTTGCTGGGTTTTCCTGCCACTCGGTCTTTGTGCCTCCTGCTGGAGATGTGCTGCAACAAAAACATCAACAAACACTGTCAGACTGATGAAGGAAAACAGGGTAGAAAATAGCTCATATTATCAAATTATCCAGTAACAGATCAAATCTTTCAACCACATTCCATATCATCTTTTTTTTCTCTTCACCCTGAAGGAGTCATATATAAAACTGGAAGGCTGATCGGAGAACGGACACCTCGGCCGAGTCTAACACCCGGGCCACACTGTCTGCGTGAGTTGTGCATGTGGACTGTGAACGTCTTGCACTTCATGTCAGCGCACATGTGTCCACAGCGTGCAGATATACACGTCTCAGACATGTGAGCTGCCCTGATCTTCGACAGAATTAAGGACCTGCCTATTTTCTCCGAATGTCAAGTGTAGTTCACAGCAAAAAAGATGGTGAAAATAATCGTTCACCACTGTTTCAATATATATATCCGTCAAATATGTCACAAGCATATATATTTCCTGTACCTGTTTCAAAGTCAAAGCACTCCCTTGTTTCTGTTGACTGACCTCATGAATTAGTTCTAACAAGGTTTTTATTGTAATCACAGGAACAGAAGATGAGTCCTGGTATTTAATTGAGCTCTTTCTTGGGTTATGTTCCACCGCTCCACCAAATGTTATGGAAGTCGTTGGGACTCGTTGAGTCATTTTAGTGTTATCCTGCTGACAAACTACTATCAATCAAGTACACTATAGTTAATAACAGTAGATTGATGTTATACTGTTCGTGTCCGAGGTGAGTTTCCACCTGTTTGAGTTGGATCTCAGAGTTGACGTGGACGTCACAGATCTGGCAGTGGAAGGTTTTGTTCTGCAGGCCGGAGCCTTTCAATCCCAAGCTGATGCCGATCTTCAGCTTTGCTCCGGGACGAGGGAAGGCCTTGATCGGCCCTGCTCCGCTCCGGGCCTCCAGCATCGTCTTGTGCTTTGAACCTGGAAGCAAAAGAGGCACAGAAACCAGCTTTCATCAAATGAGATACATAAAATATGACCCACTTGGCTTTATGACATCACCTCCATCCAGCTCACCTGCGTTATGAGCCTCCAACTGAGACAGAGAGTTGACAGCCACTTTGCAAAGAGAGCAGTAAAGCAGCTTCTTTGCCTTCTCCTCCTCAGATTCAGCAGGGAGAGGTGTATCCTGGGAGGAAGGAGGAGGAAGAGGGGCATGGGACGAAGGCGAGGTGACAAGAGCTTGAGGTGGCAGAGGAGGGGAAGCTTTGGAGGAAGCAGAAGAGGAGGAGGGTGAGGAAGAGAGGGCCGGAGCGGGTAGAGCGGAGGGAGGACTGGAGGGAGGAGGCTCACTGCTTGCTCTGCTGGACGAGGGGGAGGAGGAGGAGGGAGGAGAGCAGGAAGAGGGGAGGAGGAGGAAGGATTTGAGGGGAGTTGAGGAGTCTGTGAGGCTGGATAAGAATTCTGAAGAAAGAAATGAAAAACATCATGTGAAACAAAGAAAAAACTCACCACTGCATAAAAACATTGTGACATTCTCATCAGCAGATAAACCCAACCTGTGTGCTGATTGGTGCTGCTGTTAAATGAGGCGTGAGGGGCAGGGCCGGCGGGACTGGAGTAGCTCCCATTGGTCTCTGCAGTGATTGACAGCTTGGTCTTGGTCTTGTTCTCCTGAGTCTTGAGCTTCTTGGCGTGACGGCTGCCTCTGTAATGAGCCTCTGCTTGAGACTGACGGACAGAGAGACAAGTAACTTTTAGATCTTTATTCTTCTGTCATCTGAAATCCAGACTGTTCTCTTTGTTAGTGTCAAACAGAAACGGTTGCACGGCTTACAAGACTTTACCACCAGGCCATCAAGCTTTTTAATCAAGCTGTTCACGTACCAGCTCAGAGATTGAACTCTATTTTATTTTTATTTAAATCTATTTAATTTAAACTGCTTTTTTCCTTCTCTCTTTCCCTTACTTATTTCTTTATGTTTCTGGTAAAATTGCCTTATTGCTGAGATGACCTGTCCTCTTGTCCAATACCTGCCACCAGTTTCTGAGACTCAATGTCAGATAATAGGTGCATTATTTAAATTATCGAAACTGATGCAACACAAACCAAATATATCAGAGATCATACTATTAAAGATCAGTGTGTAGAATTTAGGGACATCTAGTGGTAAAGTTGCATGTTGCAGCTGAATACCCCTCACCTCACCCTCCCCATCCACACAGGAGAGAGAACAAGAGTTTGTACAATTTAGATGAAACACTCTAGTGAGAACATCACTGGGAGTATTTTATACTCAGTTTCTCCCGATAGATCCCTTTCACCTAGGTCTTACTCACCGAACCTTTAAGAAATAATAATAAGATATTATCAGTCAGAGCTGAAGGTGCTGAGAGAAAGTCCATATAATGCTCTCAGCATTCATGATTTTTGTGAAAACTGAGGGACCAACAACATTTTGTAGCAGTTTTAATAATAAATAATAATACATTTTATTGTAGACACCGAGGAACACCTAACGATACATCACAAATGAACAAATGAATAACTAAAATACAACCACCACGTATCAATACAAAATATATGACATAAGAATAGTTGAAAAGTAAAACCAAGGTTACATTTGGGTTAAGAGAACATTTAATGTGACTCTATTAGCTTTTAAATATCGTATTCTCCTTGGCCATATAATGAACTTCATGTTTGATGTGATTTTCCACTGGTTTCAGATGGTATTATGTTGTAATTTTCATTTTATTTTACTGTTGACTGCACCACAACTTGCTCCTCCGGGACAATTACGATTTTCTTGATCATGGTACAGTTCATCCTGTGTGAACCATTCATTCCCAATGTGGTCTGGATGACTGGTTGCATTCTGAGTACGACAATGTCAGTGCATTTACAGCTGCATTAATGTGTTTTCTCCTGTCAGTGGGTCAGTAATACACCTCCAGGTCATTAGTGTCCTCGTGTCATGACTCAACTTTTACTCAGCGTATTAAACTGAGTTAATTTTCTACTCCTCTGATTCCTGTTTTAATGTCCACTCATGAATTATTTAACCAGCTCATAAATTATTCAGGTTTGATTGGCACGTCACTCATGAGCGGCTCTTTACCTCTCAGCAGTCATTATGTGATGGAGCTTAGTGTCCTTAACACTGCTCAGTGTAAACATAGAGGGGTAGATGTTACACCTGCAAAAACAAGCTGTGGCAGTGTTAAGTATCACACAGGCCCAGTTTGTTTGAGTTTAACGATTAAAATAAGAATATTTTGGGGGAAATCATCTTCGGTAAAAAAAAACATCATGTTTGTGCATCCAGTGCAGAGACAGACCCAGGACGTTTTTTTTGTCCAGCTGAGCAAAAACTGCAAACATTTGTACAGTCGAAAGTGAAAAAAAGTCCAAAATCATTTAAATTAAAAGGAGGTCCTGGCAGGGCTGGCATACCATCATGTATTTAATCAGCTCATTGTGGTTGTATTCAGTCTCTATGTTGTCATTATGTGTCTCCTAGTAGTCGTTTATGTATTTTAGTTGTTGTTTTGTTGTATTTTTATGTCTTTTGTAGTCATTTTGTCTCTTAGCTGTTGTTTTATATGTTGTGTTATCACATCACAGGAAGTTGATCACTAAGGAAGAGGAATGAAGCAAAAACACACTTACATCAGAGTTGAACCTCAGCTGACAGACGTTACATGAGATGACCTGCCTCTTTCTGGGCACCATGGTAACACCGAAGGTGTGATTGATGACGGCCTTCTGCACTGGGTCCATCTGCAGGAAACATCCAGAGGTCAAAGGTCGACAGCCTGCTCTGGACTGACTGAACAGTGATTAGTCTCTTAATCACAGTCAGGTGCTACATCACCCTGTCACAGTGTCCTGTTACTGTCCTTCACACACACACACACACACACACACACACACACACACACACACACACACACACACACACACACACACACACACACACACACTCACACACACACACACACACCCCACACACATACACACACACACACACACACAATGACACAAACAGTCACATACCGTGTTGAAATTTGGAAAAAGTCCCACTGGCGACGCCGTCTCGACAGAATAGGTCAGGAACGGTTTCATCATCATTGAGGGACAAGTGGCCCCAACCAGCCCTGGCAAGGCCCCGCCTACTGCGCCACACCCACTTCCTGCAAACAGAAGACATTTTTTAACCTCGCAGATTCTCCATATTTTCTGACGAGCGAGTGGGGGGGATTAATGGCACTTCAATAACAATTTCAAACGTCCATACAAAGAGTCTCTATGGTGTTTTATCAAGACACTGATCAAGAGAAGCAGCTGCTCCACTATAGTCAATACATAAAAACTCTCTTTTTGGCAGATATCACTGGTTTCAAACACTCTATGGAGCTAAATAAGACTTCTTATTCATGATTTTCACCCATTCTTCCTGCAGATCACTTTTAGTCCTGAGATCATTTTCAGGTTGTCTTGCTCAAACAGCATGTTTGAGACGTACACACAATTTCTAATGATGTTGAAGTCAGGGGACAGTGAGGGCTGTTCCAAAAGGTCCAGCCTTTGTTTCTCTTAATAATTCACTGTGGACTTTAGATCATTGTCCAAAGCTGCCGGCCTCTTTTCACTCTCACTTTCTTGACAGCAGCAGAATATTTACATCTAGTATTTTGGTGATTTAATGGAATCCATTTTTTCCAATTGATTTGAAGGTTTTAACCACAAACAACCAAGCCCTCATGCATATCATGTATCATCAACTAAACTTATTATGTCATTCCATAATTATTACGATAGCTATGGTTGGCTGTGGCTCAGGAGACCACTAACCCGAAGATTGGTGGATTGATCCTTGTCTCCTCTAGTCTGGATTTGTGTGTGAATGGGTGAATGCAACTTGTACTGGGTGGTCAATAACACTGGAAAAGGGAAGTATACATAAAGTCAGTAAACCATTTATAAAGACTACTGAGTTGTGACCATTTGTGTCCGTATGGGTAACGTTAGCTTGAACCTCAATACAAAGATTTTCCCGAGTGATACAGACACACTTCTTGGCAAAGCCATCCAAGAACAAATGGAGGAAATCCATCTCACTCAATTGTTTATATCATTTCAACCTGGAGACCTGAGCATCTGCTTCATAGGAAGAATGTGAAGAACATATGGAGCTGCGACCGCTGGAGGCCCGAGCGAGAAAGAGAGAGAGAGAGCGAGAGAGAGAGAGAGAGAGAGAGAGAGAGAGAGAGGGTGAATGAGCAGCTCACAGAATGAGTCCGCTACGGGGCCGGTGAGAGCTGCTCTGTTCATCTCAACATATCACAACCATAACAAAAACACTGTGAAAGTTTAAAGAAACAGAAGTGTCTTCAGTCCGATTGTAAAATTACAAAGTGATCATGACCGAGGAAAACTTTTTAAAGTCGAATCAAGAGTTTACTTTGGTTTAAAGTATATATATAATCATAGAGCATTTAAAATGGTCTATGATTGGAACCCACTTTAAATGCAGAACAACTCAATGGGGCCCATTTTAAATACCATTTAATATATATTTACAGCTGTCCTATAGCTACCGACACATGCTTTTAAACAATTTTAAATGCACTATATCTTATTCTAGCCTATTTTAATTGGATTAACTAAGTGAAATACATTCTAAACCAACTGATGTAACCCATTGTAACTGGTCATAAATAAAATATACAACACTATGAGATTTCAATTGTAGTTATGACCCGTTTGAACCATTTAAAATCCACAAAAAAACCTATAACCCAATGTAAGGTATATCCAGGTCAGAACAGGCCAGACCAGGCCAGGCCAGGCTACATGTGCATACCTTTAGACTGACATTAGGCTAGCTGTGGATTAGCTGCATGCCACACTGTTGCTTTCGGAGTTTGATCTCATATAGCAGAGCAGGAGTCAGAGTCTGTATTTATCACCACAGCTCTTTATTAAGTTCAGACAACATGACTCACCACGCTGCTGTAATCAAACACATGTAGCTGGACACCCACGGTGATCACTGTGTGGATCAGCATTTGTTATCTGGAAGATTATTTGTGATGGTAAATACAGATTGGGGCCTATTTTTAGCGATGGTGTTATGTGTCAACTTGATGGAAAAATAAAAGCTTTGCATTCGATAATGCAGCCACAATGAAGATGTAATACTAGTAAACTGAACCCATGCACACTGTCGTTGCTAAAAATATCTCCATTGTCAGAGCAATGTCAATAACTTTCCATGTGTAATCCTTTCTACACTGTATATATATCTTACTTTAACTATTAGATTTTCTTTTGTTTTTATTGATTGTTCCTTTATTTATTTGTTTTTTTTTTCTGAGGGCTTTTATGTCTGATATTGTCCGTGCTGCCGTTACATGGAAGTTTCCCATTTGTGGGACTAATGAACTATTATCTCATCTTATCAACAACATGAGAACCAATCATGACTTATCAAGCATCACTGAAACCATCTCAAGAACCCATAACACATCGATTACTGGTGCCCTCTCAATTAGCCTGGAACCTTTCTCCATTACAAACCTACTTGTCTCTTGGGTCAGTTCCTCCTCTGTGTTGATAGTTACCTCTGTTTGTTGGTGAAACTTGGTGAAAGGGTGTGTAATGGATCAGGGAAGAACCATTTACATTTTGGTGCAGATCTGGGAATTATTTATTACTTTTTCCAACATTGTGAGATCAGGCATTTTGGGATATTGTCACTGACTTCACAGGGAATTATTAATGGGTCTGAGAATTTTCCTTTTTAAACTTTAAACTTTAAAATTGTGAAATAGGGAGGAGATCTATATGGAAACAAAAATTAAGTATTTTAGGGGGGAGATGTTTATTCAGTTACTGTATACTAAAAAGTACATACCACAGAATGGATATGTGGTGTTTAATGTGAGGAGTTTGCAGAAAACGTCTCTGAACACGTGTGTGTTACTGACATCAATACATATATGCAATATGGTGATCAGCCAAATTAGCCTCTGTAGAGATTTGTTATTGAAAACTTACAACACCTTTACTTAAACCACCTTAGAGACCATCAGAACTTCCTTAAAGACCCTGCTCAACTAATAAATCACCTCTAAGACCATTAATGGTTCTTTAGTTGCCACAGGAATCTGCTTGAGGACGACTTAAACCATCTGAAGGGGCCCAGAACAATTTGAGCCGTCTCAAGGATCACTTGAGCCTTTACAAACCCGTCTCTCAATCTGTCTCGCCAGCGTCCGACCTTTTTAGGGTCAATGTTTCAACATCCATCAACACCACTCAAATATCTGGTGACTTTTGTCTGCGAGTTAGTTTTTTAGGGGTGCTTCATTTAGGGTGAATCTTTTACATGCTGATATAATCTATACGTGTTGAGCGTCCGTTCTTTTCTTTATGATCTGTATGACTTGAAGATCATTTTCAGTGTGTGTGTGTGTGTGTGTGTGTGATGAACAGTGTGGTGACAGAGTCGTCTTAATTCTGTCCTTCTGTCCTGTGCTAGGAGATCTGGTTACCACACATACGCACACACAGTCACCTCTCTCTCTCGAAAGTAAGTTACTGTTCTAAGAAGCTGCTATAAATACTGATACATATCTGCTACTGCATTCACATGGGAAGTCTGAAAACCGAGCATTAGAAGTGACCAACAATCAACTAACACGTCAGGCAGTTTTATTTCAGGCTGTTGTTGATTGGAGAGGAAGATCTGTGGAAGCCGCTTGTAAATAAACACTGATGATGACGCTGAGAGCTCAAGTTACTTTTACTTTTCCATGTGTGAGTGGAATCTGTTTCACACGGGCAGCATTATAAAACAGGTCAAACTGGATCTTACACTGGACTCGCAACTGAAATGCTGCTCATTCACTTTAAATGGGGAGACGTCATCCGTTGTAGAACTGCATCGGGGCTCCGCTGCGTCACGTTGCTCATGCTGCGTACAGCAGAGCTCGACTTGTCATCCTTAACAGAGGAACCAGCCTCTCAAATCATGTTCACCCATTCACACACACATTAATACTGGGATCAAACCATTGATTCTTTGTTTAGTGGACTACTCGCTCTTACTTCTGAGTGACAACTGCCTTATACTGGTGCATTAACTGCATCCAATCCAGTCCAGACTGGTGGTAGTTAAACAACTCTCTCTGTTTTGGGACAGTTTTACCTGCTCCTAGATCATACATTAAAGTTGAACTTGATGTGGAAAATTCTTTTGGATATTCTTCACCTGGGCCAGTCCCCTAAACATGATGACATTTCATCAAGGTACTCGTATTATTATCACTGAGATTAATGAAAATGTTAAAAAAAAATTGGATTCTCGTCTGACCCATAATGCATCCTTCCCCCAAGCTTTGAGATAATCTGTGCCGTACAATTTGCATAATCCTTCTAAGTGACACACAAACAGACAAGTGCAGATGAGAATATAACTTTGATGGGGAAGTAATAGATAAAACGTTGGCCAAAGAATTTCATCTTTTTATCTTAGTTGTAAGTTTAAATCATTATAAACCAAACATATCTCAGTTGCACACATTCAGAACGACCACAGCTTCTCTCCTGGTGCAACATTTGCTGGTTGGGATTGAATGGTCTATAAATTGATCCTAAACCCTTTCTGAGTCGTCGCATCCAGTTTCCTGCTGGTCACTCTCTGATCTTTGCAGCGGTCATATTTACGACTTGGCTGCTATCAGGGTCATCTCTGGCATTCACACCCCACAGACAGAACACACACACACACACACACACACACACACACACACACACACACACACACACACACACACACACACACACACACACACACACACACACACACACACACACACACACACACACACACACACACACTGTTACTAAAAAGTGTGGTTGCTATTTGATCACTCACGTCAGCCTGGTGCATAAATCCACGTGGGGCTGATTAAGCACCGTAAAACTTTTTAGTTAGTTGCAAAAACTGGGGCATAGCATCTCTGGTGTTTCTGGCAGGAGGAAAACTTTGGGTTCATAAATAAATATATATATATATATGCATCACATTAGAGCTGTGATGATCAGTCATTTAATTGACTAAATCGTTGGGTTTTGGACCATTTGTCAAAAAATGTATCAGACGCTTGAAGATGTCACTAATGCAATAAATTGATTAATAATAATCAGACTAATTGATAGTGAAAATAACGAATTAAGTATATACCAGAATACTTCAGCAGCATGATGACAGGAGTTCAGATAAAACATCTGAAGCATGACACACACACACATACAGTGCTAGGTAGGTGTAATTAAAATAAGACAAGTACGCAAGCAACCAGCTGGCCAATAACAACTCATCTTTCAACTGCACTATGCACTTCTGTGTGTGTGTGTGTGTGTGTGTGTGTGTGTGTGTGTGTGTGTGTGTGTGTGTGTGTGTGTGTGTGTGTGTGTGTGTGTGTGTGTGTGTGTGTGTGTGTGTGTGCGCGCTTGCATCGGTCTTCATAACCCTCGTTGAAGCAGTTCTGAAAGCGTCTCAGTCATTCAGTCTATTTCTGAATGACGGAGATACTTTTTGTATCCTGCAGTCACAAATCAACACAGCTCTTACACTGTGACACAGACAACACTGTTTAATCAATTACAAGCCGTGTTGACAGCACTGATCTTTGAAGGAGACCAAAACAAAGCAAGATAGATTATTAGTTGAACTATTCCACACATTTTTGTGTACACAGGAAACGTATTACAATAGCAACACATAGAAAAAATCATACCACCTAAAAAACTACCTAAAAAGCCCCACAAAAGACAATAATTGAAATTTGAACATATGATCAAAACAAAATATAGACTGTCAAAATTAATTACAGCTTGGATGCTCATACTGTCAAAATCACTCGTTTGAAAATTCGCAATAGTCGGCTACTAGGTGAGCTCATAAGGATTAATCAAACCAACCACCCCTATTTTAATATAGATGATAAAAAAAAGTCCTATTTACTTGATTCACTAGATCTGTATTATTAATTGGATCAAAATAAACGTTTGGGATTTTTTTTCATCAAGATGGATAAATTACTCTCTGAGAAATCAATTAAGATGTTGAAAAGCAAAAATCATGGATCTGGATCAGCCCTCTAACCACCAAAGGTTCTTCCCTGAAACATAGTTTGTAAGTTTCATGGAAATCCGTTCATGATTTTTCCGTAATCTTGCACCAGATCAACAAACCAACAGACAGGACTTAGCGGCGAGGAAAATACTGGGCTGTATAGTAAAGCATATATTTAAGCAGCTAACCTGGATGCTTTGCACGTCAAAACACAATATGGGCGACTTATAACTTTAATCCAACTAATGTCAGAGTTTAATGAATAAAGCACCGGAGAAGGGTTGTGAAACAGTATTATCTGTTGCGTAAACATCAGCCCATCATCATCCAGACTGTTGATGCAGCTTCATTCTCATCATCCTCTAACTCAGCAGAGAAAAGAGAAACATCTGGTGCAGTTCCCAGGCTGTAAAGTGATTCTAGCCAATCTGACAGCAGCACAGACACAGAGAGCAGAGATGATACATAGATTACATTTATATGGTGTTTTATGGTCTTAACTATTCACATGTTCTCATTCATGTACATGCCACACATTCACAAGTACAGTGTCTTGCCCAAGGACACTTCAGCAGGCATATAGGAGGAGCTGGGGATTGGTTGGTTAGTAGTCGACAGCCGCCCACAGGAAGTGATAAAAGCAGAGCACGAGGAAGAGCCATGAAGATGTTTCAATGAAAGGCTCCTACCTGCACCTGATGTCTTCTTTTCTTTTTATCTAGATCCAGATTTATTTTTCTTCAACCTTTTCTCCGCCTCTGGCTGTATTCACTGTAAATTCTACTGTTCTCTACTGTAACACGTTCTGTCGTCTACTGTACTCCGCTGCTTCCTGTCTGTCCCTGCTACTCTGCCGTGGTCTTTTTTACAAACCAAAGAGCAAAAGCCAAACACACCCACCACTCACTCTGCATGTGTGTGTGCTTGTGTGAGAGAGAGAGAGAGAGAGTGTATCAGGTGACTGGAGCAAGAGTGGCATGTGTCATCGCTATCTGAACCCCCGAACCCTAAGCGTCAGGTGTGTGTTTCTTTTTGTATATGTGTGGGCGTGTGCGTTAGTTCTTAATCCCCTGCTGCCATTTCCTCCAGAGACAAGAAACTCTATCCCTGAGGACGACTGAGGGGGAAAGAGAGCGACCGCCCATGCACACACACACAGTTTACCGATGATATTGGAAGATGAAATTACCCTGCTGCACTCGTTGCTTTCTGTGTGTCTGCATGTGTGTGAAGGGATCAGAGAGCAGTTGCTGTTGGTTCACACAATCTCTTGTTACACAGGGAATAGTGTGCGTGTGTGTGTGTATGAATGCAATAAACATTAAAAACTAAGATAGTTCGATATCAGATGTTTCCATCCAAACACAGAGCAGAAGTTTCCATCACCTGCTGTGATGCAAATATGAATAGTCTGTGGAGATGAACAGCTGGTGGTGCAAATGTTTCACCTACTGTCGTTCAACCACAGCAGAAGAAGAAAATAGGAACTTTCTGTTTGGTTCATGTATGAATATGAGGCATGTGACGTCTTCTTAGCGTTTTTCCTGCTGTTAAACTAGTCAAAGCAGATCTGGACACGTCCTGAACGCACTGGCTCCATGGACCATGAGCTTCTGTGTCACAATTCAATGGGGTCTGTGAAAAGTTTCCAGACTCATCCATTCAAATTGTCATGATATTTGGGTTTTCTGTGTCGGCATAAATGATTAATGCATGTCTAATATCTTTCTAAGATATGCATTTCGTGTTGTTCTTTCACATAAATAAATAGAAGTGTAAAAAAAATTCCAATTATTACAAGGCACATGAGGGAGGTCTGTCCAGGGTCCTTGGTTGAGAAAAAATAATTATGTGAAACTCTAATCGCGTCCTGAATCCAACTCTGTTCTGCATCTCATTTACAAGTTTTCCCAGAATGTTAGAATATGAATAAATACATTTTCTTCCAGATCAATAATTTCCCCACTGACTTTCTCAGTGAAAAAAAAAATTAAACGCAGGGGCTAGTTAAGCCGGAATGATTCCAGTTTTGTCCTTGGACGTCCTGACGGCACAATGATATGATCCCTCACTGCAGAAAACACTGCTGCTGAAATCACTGCAGCTGGAGACAAAGCCTGGAAGAACGTGGGGTATTAATACACCGCTGATCCTACTGGGAGGAGAAACCATCCCATCACCTTCATCTGCATCTTAAACATCCCTTATCCACAGAGAGCGAGAGCGCTGGAGAGACACAGCCTGAGTGTGGTTGTGCTGACAGTAGCATTAGACATCACACCGCATTATTATTATTATGCAGAGAAACATAACGAGCGAGCATGTATGTGTGTGTGAGGTGTATGTGCTCTGAACGTGACCTACTTGCAAACACGCACACACGCACACACACAGTCATGTTTGTACAGCTATCCTAGTGAGGACACTGCATAATGCATTCCCTAGCCCCTCGACCTAACCCTAACCATCCAAACTAAATCCCTAACCCTTAAGCCTAATTCTAACCCTAACCCTAAAACCAAATCTTAAACCCCAAACAGTCCATTAAAGGTGGGTGTACAAAGTGAGGACCGGCCAAAAGGTCCTCACTTTCCCAAGATGTCCTCACTCCATGGGTTGTAGACTCAAACTGGCCCTCACAAAGATAGCTGTACAAGAGCACAAACACACACACACACACACACACACACACACACACACACACACACACACACACACACACACACACACACACACACACACACACACACACACACAGCAAGCCAATCAGGAGTATGAAAGCAGACAGGGGAGCTCCAGTCTGAGACTAAGTATAAAACAGCGGACACTCACAGAAAAAGAGCAGCATCGTCACCTGCAGTAGAAATTTCATTAGAATCAAATATTTGTATGATTGTGTTGGACAGAAAAAAACAGCGGACTGATGACTGAGCAATTCTTAGTTTCAGTGAAGCAGCTAAAAAATGCAACATTTAAGCGAAAGAAGAAAGGTCATAAAGTCGTGCTGCTAAAGGATGGAAAGTGATTTGTAAACTTCTCTGATAATTGATTATTAAATAAGGCTTTCATTTTTTTTCTTCTGCCAAACATGATTATAAACTGAAAAATACTCAGGCTCTGTTCATTTTAAATTTTAAATTTTAAATTGGGGTGGCAGATGGTTTTCTCTTTCACAGCAAGAGGGGTCCGGGTTCGAATCCTGGCTTGACCAGTGTCTTTCAGTATGGAGTTTGCATGTTCTTGCTATGTCTGCATGGGTTTTCTACATTAACAGTCCATAGGTGTGAATGTGAGTATAAATGGTTGTTGGTATGTTGAGGGTAAAAGCTCAGCTAGGATTGGCTCCAGTTAACCCACAATGACCATCAAAGGATAAGTGGTATATGGATGGATGGGCGGATACACACAAAATGATTTGATACTTCATACGAATACATTCCCCGGGGTTGTGGCTCATTATAAAATGGATTTTTACACAATTTTTTGACATTATATCGTTTTAGCAATCAATAGATTAAAAACGCAGTATCCAATTAGCAGATGAACATAATCCTTGCCTGTAGCCTTAAATGTTGACAGCACAAGACCTGTGGACAGCAAAAGGTTTCTTATCTGATTTTTTTAATTCATTTTCAGGATTTTTCATTTGTTGCAGAACCAGCAACATTTAACACAACATATCTGTGTTAAATGAGCCTGATTCTGGATAAAAGAGGCGACACACCGACTACAGCTTCTCTGACAGAACCCAACGGATGAAGCGAGACTGAGACAACAGGGCCCAAAGGTATTATTTAGAAACAAATGTATGATGTTGTGTCAGTTACAAAGACAAGCAACCGATATCTACAAACAGTGAAGAATGAAGCATATGTCTAATCTGCAGAAACTAAGCCAGACACACGGTAGACAAGGGAATTCATTGTGTGTTTTTGTCTCGCACACACACACACACACACACGCACACCGCGCTGTGGTGATGAGCAGCAGTGTGTGGGTAATCACAGCAGTCACGCTATCTATAATGAGAGGAATGTCAGCAAACAGAGTCAGACGACCAATCTCATAATTATCTTATTTCCAATATTCTGTTTCTCCAAGGAAACGTCAAAATGATCTTTGATTTGTATCTAGCTGCTGATTCACCTGTAAATACTGCTCTGCCTGAATAAACACAGCCCGATGTCCAGGTTGAGCACACGTGAGGCAACCATCACATTTAAGAGAGGGCGCACACAAGGCTGCACAGCATGTCCAAGTGTTTGTAGCAGAGATCTGAAGTGAAAAAAATCCTGTTTTTCAGACTCTTCCTCCGCAGTAGGTACATTTCAACCCACCTGCTTTCAGGTGCATATTATACTTGAGCCAAAAAAATGAAAACCTGCTACAAAAGCCAAAATACTGCTCCCTTTGTGGATGTAGAGAAGTTGGCATGTAAAGAAAGAGAAGATGATGGCGGATGAAAACAGACTCCACTATACATGGTGATTAGGGTTTTTTGAGTCAGTCTCTCAATTTTGTCCGGAAAGAGATATCTCAACAACTATTAGCTGGAGGGTTAACAGATTTGTTTTACACATTCATGGTCTCCAGAGGATGGACTCTGTTGATCCTACTCTTTCCTCTAACGCAACCAAACGGCTCATATTTGTGGTTTTCAATGTCTCAACAGTTCTTGGAGGGTTTGTAGGTAAATTGGTTACCACTTTCATGTTTCCCAAAAGTAAAATAATAATTATAATGTGCCTACAGCAAATACAAACTCACAAAGCTGCTTGCATAATTGTCGACTCAGTCTTGTTCACAGTGAAGTTGAGCTTTAAATTGAGGGTATTCACATACACACACTGGATGAACACAACACTCAGCACTCGTACATTTTTATCCCTAATAACTATGTGTAGTGTAGTTATTATATTATCTATGAATATCTGAAGAATCAAATTGGTACAAAGCAGTCGAACAAATTATCATTTTCTCATGTGGGAGGTCTCTACAGGTTTTTGGTTTTATTTGGTTTATAGTTTTTCCATGTTTTCAAGTATGATATATTTCCATAGGTTTACACTATACATGTTGGCCGTCGACATTTTATGGAATATAATAATGAACTTAAACATTATACAATAAAACTAGTTATTTTAAAAATTTCTTGTTTATTTACATTTTCACTTTAATATGCACAATACTCTGCACTTTTACTGCCTTTTTTTGCACTTCTGGTTAGATGCTAAACTGCATTTCGTTGTATAAGTACTTGTACTGTGCAATGACAATAAAGTCTAATCTAATCTAATTTATGAAAATCTGCCTTTTTCACATTGTCTCTTTATCCATAGAACAAATTTAATATCTCAGCCAAGACACATTACTGTTAAGAGACATGATACCTTTTATTTGAAATGTATGCTGTTTCATTACATATAGATAAATGTGTAATCAAAAGAAAGCCAGATGGTCAAAATTAATTCACTTCAATGAATTATGAGAAAACTGCTTTATCATTAACTGTGCTGAGAGGAAGCTCCAGCTGAATGTATTTCATTCAATTTCCACTCAAACCACAGTTTTCACCCGAGCAGACAGTCACACAACCTGACTACAGCCTCAGTTCAAAGTTTGGGTGCAGGTCATGACCTCCTGTCGTGTCACCCTCGCCCCCCCCCCCAAAAAAAAAACACCACACTCACACATAGCAAACACCTGTAGTGTGCAGCCTGACACAGTAAGCACATGCTTTAACAGAAATAGACAGTAGAAGGATTTCCTACCTCGACTCAGGAAACGACTCCACATCATCAACAGGGAGACAGCTGTCTCACCTCCTCCTGCTCTCCCCTCTCCTCTCTATCATCTGCTCCCGCGTTAACAACAAGCAACAACGAGAAAGCACAAACCAAACAGAGGAGAACCGCCGTCTCACTGTCTGTCTGTGTAAACGCAGAGAAACACGTGTGTGTCTGTATGTGTCTGTGTGTGTGGGTGGGTGTGTGTGTGCACGTGCACGTGCGTGTTTAGAGGAGGGCGACCGACACACAGCGAGAGAGAGACAGTGTATGTGAGTCACTGAGGTGATGATATTCAGGGTGAGCGGTGATGACAGCCCCTCTGTCTCAATGGAAATCCCTCTTTCTCTGTGTCTCTTTCTCAGTGCTGCTCACTCGCTCTCAGCCAGTTCATGGCACCGTGATTCAGAGAGAAGAAGTAGAGGAGGAGGAGGAGAAGGAGGAGGAGGAAGAAAATGAGGAGGAGGAGAGGAAATAAGGGAGGTACATACAATTTGAATTCCTTTATTCTAAAAACTCAAAAGACTGAATGAACAGAACAAAGACGCAAAATAATAAACCAACAAATAATTTAACGAAATAAGTAACAGGGAATAAAAGTCAACTAAAGTAAGATATAGAAGAAAAGAAAAAGCCTCTCCTATGTGTCCTGTACAGGTTTACTAGTCCCTAAATCAACTGTCTGCTGTCAAACAATCTCAATCTGATGTCAACTGGTCCTACATGTCTTCTACTAGCTCCCATTAGTTCCCATCAGTTTGCCGATAGCTCAGCTAGTCCCACCAGATTTTTATTATCCTTTGACAAGTCAGACAAATCCCTGATTATGCTTAGTTTTACTACAGACCTTGGCTAGTCTTTGTTCCACAAGTCCTAACACATTTCTACCAGCCTAGATCTGTTATTATAGCAAGTTTTCTACTTTACCATGGACTTCCTTCAAATCCATAATGAGTCCTGCAATTCCGAGCAGTTGTCTTTTAGTCCTCCATTAATACAACCTGTTTCATCATCTTTATAATTTTTTCAAAAATTTTACTTAACCTTGACCAGTCCTAGCCGTTGTCTATTAGTTTCTCTGGTTCTGCCGTCTTTTACTAGTTCTGCTAAGATTACCTTACCGGTGTTCCTTAGTCTTAGCAGTACTCTAGTAGTCCCATTAGTCTTACCGGTTTTGCACTTCTATCTGTCTATTATCTGTTACTAGTCCTACGGTCCTAAAAACCCTCTGGTTGTGCTGTCAGTACTTTCAGCTATTGAGTAGTTCCACTAGTATTACCAGTTTGCTTAGCTTGCTCTGATAAGGACTGGACTTTAACTGGTCCTACTCTATTCTACTAGTTGCACAATAATTGCCAGTTTTCTAGTGGACCCCAACTTGTCCTACTAATGTCTTCACCGGTTTTGTCAGTCTAAGCTGCTTTATACAAATCCTCTTTCAATACAATCCATACTTTATTGTCTATCATACAAGATTTATGTCACACCCAAACTAATCCTAGTTTTGCTAGTCCTAAAGGTTCTCTACAAGGCCTTTTGGTCCCTAATAGTTCTCTTGTAGACCTACCTAGCTTTTGGTCTGACTATTCCAACCAGTCTTTTAGTCGTTTTATTGGTTTTCTAGAGGAATTCTAGCGGAATTCTATACAAGTCCTCCAGAGCTAAACTACTCATATCAGTCCTCAACTATCTGTTCCACAGTTTTTCGATTTGTCTCTAGGTCCTGTACTAGGTCTCCCTGGCTCCCGTTGGTCAATTATCATTTCAACTTGTCCTCACCAGTCTTCTGCTGTCAAAGCTAGAGTATTACATGCATGAATATGTTGGAAGGTTTTATCCTAATCTTCTACCGGCGCTCCTAAAGAAATCCAGTGGCTCTTCTGGTATTACGAGTTGTCTAATGGTGGTAACTGATGACAGACAACTGTGACATGTGGATGCAGCATCACAGGTTCATATCTGGTGACATAAACTTCTCTCTGAGCCTATTTGTTGGGCACTGTACAGCGCAACAAGTGCATGGATCTGTCAGCAGAGTCTATTCATACACTGCTGAATACATCAATGCAAGACAACACATCAACACCTGTTCAATCTCTCCATCACACACACACACACACACACACACACACACACACACACACACACATACACACACACACCGACACACACACACCGCTGCAAAGTGTGTCTATTAATAACTGTCTATTTTTCTCATATGTATGAGGTATCAGGACAACGTGCTTACCCTTATTAACCCAGGAAAGCTAATTAGACATAGTTTAATCACGTAATAACACACACATCATCTTCAGTGTTCTAAAGAAATATCTGATCAGGAACGCTGAGGTTCTCATTACTGTAAGTTCAAAATTAATAGTGAAGTAATTTACTATGTAAAAGAAAAGAAAGGAAAGGAAAGGAAAAGCTGAGATGATATGAGGAGACGGGAGAGGAGACATAGCGGAGCAGAAGAGAAATCATGAAAGAGCAGCTTTTAATATTGTAAATGTTATTAGACTCATGTGAGTTACTCTCTTCATTTGAAGTGAGCATGTGGATCATGGGAATTCACTCTATTCATTTGTGAGACTGTGTGTGTGTGTGTGTGTGTGTGTGTGTGTGTGTGTGTGTGTGTGTGTGTGTGTGTGTGTGTGTGTGTGTGTGTGTGTCTGAGTGTGAGTGTGTGTGTGCGAGCGTGCGTGGTGTGTGTGCGTGTGTGTGTGGACTGCCTCCTTGTGGTCACTAACTGCCACACAGGAGAAAACAGGAGAAAACTTAATTGAGAACAAACACATCCAAACTATCTACAATTAACAAATTATTACAATAACTTCCCATACATCAAATCAAATGCTACTCCCGTCTTGCAGTGCTTAAACTTAAACTGGAGTATTTTTGAACAGGTTTATTGTTCTTTTTAGTGATGTAATGGATCGAAGCTATTCCACCAATGGTGAGATATCATTTTATTCCATGACATGATAATCAGATGACACTTTTTACTGCCATTGTTTGAGTTATTTAATTTAAAAAAAAAATCTGGGAAAACTTAACCTATTCTAGCTATTTTATTCAATGATTGAGGAGATCACATATCATGTCGTCTGTCCCCTTGCAGCACAACTTGCATTGGCTGTGATGTCATCTGACCTGAACGCTGATAGGCTGCTCAGCTAGCCAGGTCACTGTCATACAAACACACACTCAGGCTGAAGCTGCCTGCAGGAGCTGAGTCCAGGCCAAAGAGCTTTTCATGGTCGAGCAAGCATCACATAATAGAGAGAGAGAGAGAGAGAGAGAGAGAGAGAGAGAGATGACCATTAAGGCTGAGGTGTTTGTGTGTGTGTGTGTGTGTGTGTGTGTGTGTGTGTGTGTGTGTGTGTGTGTGTGTCCACTAGAGAGAGTTTTAATCTTTAATCAGTGTTATTGTAGCCTGTACACTGATATAGGCACACAGTATGTAATTACAGCTGCTGCACACACACACAGAGACAGATACACCTGCGTAAGTGTGTGTGTCAATTGGAGATTGTGTTTCCGTGTCCTGACATCCTCTCACATACTGTAATTAGATGAATTTGAATGTTTCCCTCCTTTTTCACAGATTTAAAAACTTAGTGATTTTTTTTTAGATCCTTATTATCCAACTGCAGTCGACTTTTTGCAGTCAACCCTTAATGTCTGTTCCAGTCAGGACTAGATTTTGAGTTCTTGATCAGGAAAATGTGAACAAACTGGGAACCCATAATAAAATGTGACTGACACAGTAAAGACGTCACAACCTCAGGTTTTGTGGAGATGGATACTACGAGATAATCACCAAATATCATGTACTGCTCTCATTACACACACATGCAATGAGAGCAGTTCTGTTCCCGAGTTTAATGTCCTGCTGTCGTCTGCTCCACTTTAACATCTTTACATCTCACAGCATGATCTCACACGGTTGATCAATAGTTTGACTCTTAGAAACTGGGTCTAAATCACAGCATACGCTCAGAAACTGTACCAGTCCGATCAGAAAACGTCAGAGAGTCAAACCAAGGAAAAAAGCTATAACTGTTATCTAGCCAACAGAGGGAGTTCGAACTACTTTGTGATTAAACGTAAAATTGGTAATTTTGGCCACGGGGGTCTCTAACTCCAAACAATGACAAAAGACCTAGGTTGATGACATCATGAACAACCTGGGATCATGGGAGTATTTGTCTTCACCCACACTGCTTATACCTGACGATATCAGCTACCGACTCAAGCACAAATACCGTTCACGCATGAGGTAATTTAACAAAGTTTCAGCAAAGCAAAGCAAATGGCAACGAATAATCGTGATCCATTACCAGTGACCAATACAACAGTCAAAGGAAAAACAGCTGACTGGCTAAGTAACGCACGCAGACACACACTCTCTCACTCACTCACTCACTCATTCATTTACCCACTCTCTCTCTCTCTCTGACCTCTCCCAGGGGGAAGCAGCTGTGGATGATGGATGAGCCAAAGTCACTCTCACTCAGCAGAAAGACAGACGGACGCACAGACGGACAGACTGACAGATTAATGTCTGCTTTAGCTCCTAATGTCCCTCTGGTTACCATGATAACTTGCACGCCTTTCTATCATAATGCTTGTATTAAGGAGTACAAGCATTTGCATGTGTTTCCTCCCATGCAGGTATGAAATGCACATGCACGACAGGTGTATAGTCTTTGTGGTGTGTTCACTGGTCCTACCTGCAGTTATGCTTGGTGGAGCATTGAGGGCCGGGCTGAGGCCTGGGGTTGGAGTTAGTCCTGCAGGCCGAGAGCCGAGTCCTGTGGCCTGTGGAAGAAATCTGGACTGAGCCCCTGCTGAAGTAAAAGACGTCCCATTAAAACACATAACAGGAG
The DNA here is from genome assembly GCF_963576545.1 of Limanda limanda. Lineage (NCBI taxonomy): Eukaryota > Metazoa > Chordata > Actinopteri > Pleuronectiformes > Pleuronectidae > Limanda > Limanda limanda. The sequence continues at coordinate 9,999,365 of NC_083651.1, forward strand.
CTGACATTGATAAACTGCTGC